>NW_028270161.1:51737227-52037227 GCF_037043375.1 Chiloscyllium plagiosum
CACACTATGATTCCACGCGA
The DNA here is from genome assembly GCF_037043375.1 of Chiloscyllium plagiosum. NCBI lineage: Eukaryota > Metazoa > Chordata > Chondrichthyes > Orectolobiformes > Hemiscylliidae > Chiloscyllium > Chiloscyllium plagiosum. The sequence continues at coordinate 51,737,248 of NW_028270161.1, forward strand.
GATGTGGTATTGATGTGCGAAGCCTCCCCATCTGGCATTGGGGTAGTATTAGCTCATTGGTGGCCCAATGGAGAGGAACGCCCAATAACATATGCATCCAGGACTTCCGCTAATGAAGAATGTAAATACATTCAGATAGAGAAAGAAGGATTGCCGGTCATATATGAAGTCAGAACATTCCACCAATATCTTTACAGAAGTGAATTTGTAGTAATAACAGATGACAAACCCCTGCTAGATCTACTTAAAGAGGACAAGGCAGTACCTCTCTCACCTGCTCATAATGGTCTGACAATATCAGACTTCGGATGCAGAAAGATCCAGTCCTGGCAAAATAGAAACAGCTGGTGGTGATGGGGGAGACCAAAAGGCTGTCTCAACCAGAATTGAAACCATTTTGGACCCAGAAAGTCCAGATCCCAGTAGAGGTCGCATATTATTGTAGGGAACAAGAGTGATTGCCCCGAGCAAAGGTCCCTGCCAGATACTGGCTGAATTCTACCAGGGTCATTTAGGAGTTTCCAAAATGAAGATGTTGACGAGAAGTTATGCCAGGACTGGATGCAGACATAGCTGCAGTGGTGGGGCAGTGCCCAGAATGCCAACAAGGACAAACATTACTGCCAGCTGCTCCACCACATTCATTGGAATGGCCAGATAAACCCTGCACATGTCGACTATGCAGGTCCTTTCATGGGCTCAATGTTCGTAGTCATTATGGATGCCCACTCAAAGTGGCTGGATGTACGTGGAGGTCATTCATCAAACAGTGGGGCAACAAAAGAAAATCCACGCGCATCTTTTGCAATACACAGGCACCCGGAAGTGTTGGTCATAGATAATAGGCCATCGTTTACTAGCAGGGAATTACAGTATTTCCTAAAGTTGAATGCTATTGACAGGTAAGGACAGCACCATATCATCCATCATCCAATGGTGTGGCAGAAACAGCAGACCAACCTTTGAAAGCAGGCTTAAAGAAACATCCTACAGCTTCACTTGATCCCAAACCATCCCGGTTCCAGGTTGGTTACAGACCATCCCTCATATAACTGCAGGGATAGCTCCAGCAGAGTTGCTAATAGGAAGAATGTGAAGGGCTTTTGCTCGTCGATTTTCCTGCTCTTGGGATGCTGCCTGAACTGCTGTGCTTTTCCAGCACCACTCTAATCTAGAATAGGGAGAAGGCTCCTTACCAGGTTAGATCTGATCTTCCTGGGCCTGGGGGAAGGGAGGGTGAAACAGCAGCAGGAACAGGAATGCCAGATACATGACTTTGCTAAGCAAGAGAGACAGTTTACTTCAGGGGACCAAGTTTGGTGTAGGAACCATGGGAATGGCCTTGCATTGGGATAAGAGGCATGGCTGACTTGTGGTCAGGTCCAGTGAGGTATACAGTTCAGATAGGTACAACTATCCTGAACAAGTATACGAAAGCTGAAAAGGAGCAAAACATGCCCGACTCCTCAACAGCCTTTCCGACTGTTCTGGAACCTGTGGGATCTCTCTCTACACTGTTAAAGATACTTCGGAATCTGAGATCGATATGGCAGATGTTATGGCCTCAACGACTTTGCTGCCTGAATAGGAGAATCAATTCTTCTGACACGCTCCGGGCGCAAGGCGAGCTTCTGTGTGTTACACATTGCCTGTATCCAAGGCAGAGTCTTGGATACCAGGGGAAATCTGACCTGGTGCTAAAAGAACCCAGGAGGAGCTACAAAAGAAAGAACTGACCTTTGCCCTCAGACTGAGAGTGATTGTAATGAGGTCAGCTAGGCGGGCCTCATAGAATATGAGTTCTCTGATTGGGGCTGTTAATCCGGTCCACTCAGGGAACCCTGGCTGACAGGAGTGTCAGAGGTTCTGGTCAGTCTGAGAGCTTGCTCTGAGGGAGCTGGATCAGTGTCGAAGACTCTCCACATCTGAATAAAGGGTGACTTGGCGACAGGATACCGGCCTCTGTGGAGTTAATTTATACTTATCTTTGCACATGGAGATAAAGAGCCTCTATTGATTTTTTTACTACAGTTCTCAGCATGGACCTCACTTGCTGCACAAAAGGGATTGGCCTTTCAAGTGTGTAATAGTTGTTGCCTTTTTGTTGCCTTGCATCTGATACAGTTAAGTCCATCAGAAGACATCAACATTAATATCACTGAACTCTCATTGTAACTTCCATAAATTGATCCACCTGGCTTCATTGCCCCTGTTCAATTTCTGCAGCGTACGTCTTTTCTTCAAAGAAAACACTATCTGCTTTAAAGCACAATCTGTATGCGTAACTTAATCCCAGACCTGCGTAAAGAGGAAGATCATCACCAAACACAAAATGTAGTGAAAAGAAAAATGTGCAGAACAGCTTTCTTCAGTCCATTGCTCTCATTTGTGTTTCTTTCTTGAAGTTATGGTAACCTATCACAACAGGCCTTCATAGGGCACCGACTGGGGATTTATTGACGTGTTTTGGTGTCAATCCTGCTTTATAAATGACATGTACTCAAGTCTGCTCTGTGTAAGAATTAAGCATTTTAGTGATTTGTGTTGGCAATCCCATTTTCTGCAGAATTTGCAAAGGTTGCATTTTAAAAAAACTGAAAATAAATTGAAAGGGACTTTGTGCTTCACTGCAGGCAATCATCATGAAAGCACGCTGAACAGTAATTTGTTGTTCTACTAAAAGGAAGACTGTTGTCAGTTTATTGGGTACAAAATCAATACAGTGCAATTTTATTACAACTGTGTCACACCACAGATGAAGAATCTGAAGTACTTGTAAATTGTCTAAAATAAACAGGGTTACAAGCATCATCTGATGGGACAGGAAATTTAAACTCATTTTCGCAATGAAATGGATGTCTTATGACTTCATTTTCACTGCTTCTCCATGACTCAAGATCTCTTTAAAAGAAAAATGATTATTACCTTTTAATCTATTTTACACCAATTCCATTGATTTATATTGTCTTAATTACTCTGCATTACGACTGTTGTGGAATAAGGCTGCCTAATTAGTCAAATTGTCTTCTAATGATTTCACACTACCTAAGGCTTGCGCATCTTCATGACGTACAATGAGATGCTTTTATTTTTTAAAATGTCATTCATGACATTTGTCTTTTTAACTTTCCTTTTTGATTTTTAAACTATGGTTGCACTGCGTATAGCTGGAATGTAACTTGTTTTTCTTCACTTTGCTGTTCTGTAACTAAGGCTACTGTATACCTAAGATGGCGCTGTATGTTGGTGACAGTGTTACACTGTAACTAATCTCTAACTGAAGAAGCAGTACCTGGGTACCTTTGTACCTAAGGTGGTGCTGTAAGCTTGTAAGCTTTTCACTGTACCCATTTGAGTACATGTGACAATAAAGCTAATTCAATTCACTTCATGAGATTTGAGCATTGCTGGCTCGGCTAGCATTTGTTGTTCATTTCCAATAGTCCTTGAGAAGGTGGTGGTGAGTCATCTTTTTGTCCTGCTGCAGCCACAGTGCTATCAGAAAGGGGTGGCCAAGATGTTTGCCCATTGACGTTGACGGAATGCTGATATGGTTCCACATCAAGATAGTGTGTGTCCTGGAGGGGAGCTTGCATGGGATGGTGTTCCCATGCATCTGCTGTCCTTGTCCTTCCAGTTGATTGAGGTCATGGGTTTGGAAATTGCTGTTAAAAGAGCCAAGGCGAGTTTTGCTACATCTTGCTGACGACACACAATGCAGCCACTTGGCGTTGGTGCTGGAGAAATTAGATGTTTAAGGTGGTGGATGGAATACAAATCAAGTTGATTACTTTGCTCTTATAATGTTGAACTTCTTAAGTGTTGTTGGAGCAGCACACATCCAGGCTTGTAGAGACTATTCCACCATATTCCTGACTTGTGCCTTGGTGGACACGCTTTGTGAAGTCAGGAGCTATATTACTCACTGCAGGATTCCCAGCCTCCGACTTACCCTTGTAACCATTATTTAAATGGCTGATTCAGCTCATTTTCAGTAAGGCACTCGATAATTGTAATGCTCTTGAATGTCAAGGGGTGATGGTTTGCTTCTCTCTTTTTGGGAGATAGTGCCTGGTGTTCATATAGTGCAAATGTAATTGCCACTTATCAACCCAAACTGAAATGTTTGTCCAAGTTTTGCTGCATACACACACAGAGTGCTTCAGTATATGAAGGGTCAGAAATGGTGCTGAACATTGTGCAATCATCAGCCAATTACCTGACTTTTGACCTTGTGATGGAGTGAAAATCAATGATAAAGCAGTTGGGTCTCAAACTCAAACCTGTGTTTCCATTTATAAGGTGTTTTATACAGCCTCAGGGCATTCTGACATGCTTTGTAACCAATGAAGCACTTCTGAATTCCAAACATTGTTGTCACATTGGCAGACATGGCAGCCGGTTGTAGGCAGCTCGCTCCCACCAACAGTAACACACTGAAAGTCCAGATATTGATATTTTGTCCTGCTAATTGATTTTTAAAAAAGGATGGCAAGGATGTCAGGACATTTACTATTTCCTTTCAAATGTTGTCAGATTGGATCATTTGCATCCAGTTAAAAAGCCAGACCATTTAAATTAATGTCTTATCCAAAGGACAACACTAATGGAAATGCTGCATTGTCTCTGAATTCCATAGAAGTGTCTGCCTGGCTTTTATTGACTGAAATGAAGCTTGAGCTGATTTTCTTCTAAGACAGACACTCCCACCACTGCAGGGCCAAACTAAGACTGTAATTGAACTCGTTCTACATTACAGGTCAAGGATACAGAGACTGACCCTCTTCATTGTTACTTTGGAGCTGAAAATATTCTGTAACGTGTGAAACAATAGCTGTGAAAGCTGCTTGATTATTGATTAAACCTAAATGTTTCCACAATGCCCAGCTTTATCACATTTGATCTACATGTGACTCCAGTCCCACACCATGTGATTGTCTCTCAGCATCCATTGGAGTCGTGTGAAACAAATCACTTCAAGAAAAAAAGCCCACCACCACATCCCCAGAGCAGATAATAAATGTCACTATGCTTTGAAATTTGGTTAATAATAATTCAGAGATATAATCTAGCAACAAAGCCACTGCAAATATTTCTGCAAAGTACTTGGGGGGGAGGCTAAAATAATCACTTTGCTCACATTTATGCAAGAGCCCAGCATTTTGCTTAAGCTAATGCTTGAATTAGCTATCCAATGATAATGAGCAATTGGTACCAAAACTCTTGCTAAAACTAGACTGTCAAACGGTGTGGTTTTATTAACGTAGAAACTACTTTGTGCCTGTTATAATCATAGAGTCATGGAGTCATACAGCATGGAAACAGACCCTTCGGTACAACCAGTGCATGCCGACCATGTTCGCAAACTAAGCTAGTCCTGCTTGCCTGAGCTTTGGCAATAGACAATAGGTGCAGGAGTAGGCCTTTCAGCCCTTCGAGCCAGCACCACCATTCATTATGATCATGGCTGATCATCCACAATCAGTATCCTGTTCCTGCCTTATCTCCATAACCTGTGATTCCACTATCTTGAAGAGCTCTATCCATCTCTTTCTTGAAAGTAACCAGAGACTTGGCCTCCACTGCCTTCTGGGGCAGAGCATTCCATACACCCACCATTCTCTGGGTGAAGAAGTTTCTCCTCAACTCTGTTCTAAAACTGTGTCCCCTGGTTCTGGACTCATCCATCTGTGGAAACGTGCTTCCTGCCTCCAGAGTGTCCAACCCTTTAATAATCTTATATGTCTCAATCAGATCCCCTCTCATCCTTCAAACTCAAGTATATATAAACCCAGTCACTCTAATCTTTCAACATATGATAGTCCGCCATTCTAGGAATTGACCTCATGAACCTACACTGCACTCCCTCAATAGCCAGAATGTCCTTCCTCAAATTTGGAGACCAAAACTGCTTGGCCCATACCCCATTTCCTGTTCATGAACCTATCCAAATGTCTTTTAAACGTTGTAACTGTACCTCTATCCATCACTTCCTCTGGCAGTTCATTCCACATCAAACCACTCTCTGTGTAAAAAAAGGTTACCCCTCGTGTCCTTTTTAAATCTTTCTCCCCTCCCCTTTAAAATATGTCCCCCTAATTTTAAACTGCCCCACCTGAGGGAAAAGACCTTTATCACTCACCTTGTCTATGCCCCTCATGACTTTAAAAACCTCAATAAGGTCGCACCTCAACGTCCAGTGAAAAAGGTCCCAGCCTTTCCAGCCTATTTTTACAACGCAAACCCTCCATTCCAGGCAACACCCTGGTGAATCTTTTCTGAATGCGCTCCAGCTTAATAGTATCCATCCTATAACAGGGAAACCACAACTGCACACTCTACTCCAGAAGAGACCTCACCAATGTCCTGTGCAAACTGAACCTGTTCAATACCCTTTTTCACACTTTCCCCATTGAGCCATATTGCAGCCCAGGAACTCTTTTTTTAAGATTAGACTCCCTACAGTGTGAAACAGGCCCTTCGGCCCAACCAGTCCTCCAAAGAGTAACCCGCCCAGACCCATTTCCCTCTGACTGATGCACTTAGCACTATGTGCAATTTAGCATGGCTAATTCACCTGACCTGCACATCTTTGGACTGTGGGAGGAAACCAGAGCACCCAGAGCAAACTCCACACAGACAGTCACCCGAGGCTGGAATTGAACCTAGGACCCTGGTGCTGTGAGACTGCCGTGCTAACCACTGAGCCATTTGTTTTAGCATTGGAGCAAAGTGATATTTTCTGAAGTCTGGATGGTGCCCCTTTCGGGGAATAGGACCTCTTCAAATTTATGGATCTCTTTTAAGCTTCATTGTTTGATAAACTAGCAACAGTTGTGCAAGGCATTATTACTCACCCATCACCTTATCCATTAATCTCTGCATTGGCAGAACAGTTTAGTGGATTTACCCTATTGTCTAATGTGATGGCTTGCCAGTGGTTTTCAGCATAATCCATTAGCTCTTTACATAGGTGGTAGCAGGCCACATTCATTTAAACCACAAAATGATTTCCTGAATGCCAAATTACACATTCAGAGTTGGGAAGCTTTGATTTTTATTGAGAACCTTTCTTAAATTAGTAACTGACCCAACTGCATATTTCTACAAAGCTAAATGACATTAGTGAACAAAAGCAAATTGTGTTTCATCTAACCATTACTGAATTGTTCGCTGCTTACAATATGTGTTGTGTTACATGCTGCGACTAGCTATTAAACAGTCACAGAGAGGTTTTTCAAGGTGTGTCAGCTAACCCCCTTTCCATCAAACTATTTAGTTCACAAAAAAATGTGAGCATAATGGAATTAGAATTTTAAGGAATATTCAAAACTGAATGGTCACTTTGCATCATTATGTTGAGAGAGGTTAGGATTTCCTTAGTTACACTGAGAAGAAAATAAGCTTTAAGTAACAATAGAAATAATATATATATTTTACTATGATTTGTGTCATCAAATAAACTGTCTCACATTTTTAAGATTTGTTCTCATGGTAAAGCTAAGTAATATCTAGGTTCAGGTGGCACAGTGGCTCAGTGGTTAGCACTATTGCCTCACAGCGCCAGGGACCCAGGTTCGATTCCACCCTTGCATGACTGTCTGCGTGGAGTTTGTTCATTCTTGCTGTGTCTATGTGGGTTTCCTCCCACAGTCCAAAGATGTATAGAATAGATGGATTGACTATGCTAAACTGTACATAGTGTCCATGGATGTGCAGTTTGGATGGACTAGGGTTACAGGAATGGGGTGCGTCTGGTTGGAATGCTGTTGGAGGGTTGGCTCGATGGGCTGAATGGCCTGCTTCCACACTGTAGGGATTCTATTGGAAATAGGGGTTAGCAGATAGTGGCTTGTGTTACACTAATAAATATCGACCGATCTGATAGGAAACCAATGTGCACAGGTCAGTTGAAATTAATGTTGGCCAGAGTGTATTCAGGTATTAAATTAGAAAATGCCAATCTTCAACCTAGGTTAGAATTGCTGCGAAACCATACCTTTTAGGTGAGATAAAAGACACCTTTTTCAAAAGAAAATGCTCATTCCCATTTCTGCAAGTGAACGCCAGCAATTTACATTAAATCTTTTCTATTTATGATCTTAGGAGGCTGGAAGTAAGTGCAAGGAACAAGGAATTCAAGCCAATGTCTCCAATCAAAGAACACAATCCAATAATGTCAGACCATGTACAGCGTGTGAAAACCCAGTTTTGTCAAACCACAAGGACTCCACAGAAGATAAATACTGATATTGAATGAATTTAATTGCTGCTTTAACATTTCATTAAGAGCTTTGGTTTCCACAAAGAAGAAGTGACAGCTTCGCAACCCAGAAAAATAACATAAAGGAAAATCTCTGGAAATTATTGATTATTCTGTCTTTATTGGAATAAAAGGGACATCTAAATTCAATTACTGTCATCTAAAGCTCAACTATGTCCACACCATGAACTAGAGCATAGGTACGTCCATAAAGATGTAGTGTTCCACTACATCTGCTGTCAAGGTGTGACAGGAATGCCAATTGGAATAATGTTCACTCTGAGGATGCCATTCACATCCATTAACTTTAATGGATGTATTATTATGACAGTCCAGGCCACCATTTTCTTATGCACACTCCATTGTCCAATGGTCTGGCCATGGCACAATCTTGACACCAAAAAGGCCCTTTTCTAAAACTTGAAACATAAGAACTTAAGAAATAGAAGCAGGAGTAGGCCATCTGGGCAATTGAGCCTGCTCCACCATTCAATAAGATCGTGCTGATCTTTTCGTGGACTCAGCTCCACTTACCCGCTCGCTCACCATAACCTTTCATTTCTTTACCGTTCAAAAATCTTTGCCTTAAAAACATTCAGTGAAGTAGCCTCAGCAGCTTCACTGGGCAGAACATTACACAGATTCACAGCTCTTTGGGTGGAGAAGTTCCTCCTCAACTCAATCCTAAATCTTCTTCCCCGTCATTTTGAGGCAATGGTCCCTCGTTCTAGTTTCACTTGCCAGTGGAAACTAGCTCCCTGCTTCTATTCCCTTCATAATTTTATATGTTTCTATAAGATCCCCCCCTCCTCATTCTTATGAATTCCAATGAGTATAGTCCAGTCTACTCAACCTCTCCTCATAAGCCAACCCTCTCAGAAGATGAATAGGCAATTCAGCCTGTTGATCCTTCTCTGACATTCAACTAGCTAATGTTTGAGCTGCCTTTTAACTCCATTTGCACAGTATCCCTGTCACCCTCATTGAACAAAAATCTATCAGTCTCAAAAGTTTTGAAAGCTCCTTCAGCATCAGGCTTTTGAAGGAGAAAGTTCAAGATTTCTTACAAGCTCTTAAAAAAATCTGTTTGCAACTTTTGAATGACCTGCCTCTACTGTTCAATCCCTTTGAATAGCGCTATAAGTTTCCCGAAAAGCCCACATTACAGGAGAATTCCTACAGACAAGTGGAGCTGAAAGAATTATTAACTGGATTCTTTCTTAGTGCTGAGTTGTTCTAATATGCTGATGTATTTGTTTGAATAAATAACTCTGGCCTAGTTGTGGTTAAGTCTGTGATTTGTAGCAAAGATGGTGGACAGCCTGTATCAGGCACTTCTGCACAAGATAACAGCACATGTTTAGCAGAATGTCATTGGCAAAAGTTGGAAGCCAGTCAGGGCAATCACAAGTCTGTTGATTTGTGATTATTAATGCTGAGTCAACATATAGCTACAACATATATAAACAGTAGCAGTAACACATCATCTCAGCAAAGCAGTGAAGTTTAAGTATCACTTCAGCAACTCAGATGTCAATCAGTTACAGGTTGTTCTGCTATAATGCGTGTTTCATCAGCACGAGTTGGTATAACATGATTGACCATTGTGGACATTGTTCGGATAACGTGAGCTCTCTACTAAACAGGTATAGTGATTTTCTATTAGTGATCTTCTCCAGCGTGATTTTCTACAGCACGAGGTTGCAGAGGAACACAACATTCTCGCAGGATGACCTGCACGTTGCTCCACTCCAGTGAAATGTAAAGCATTAACTGATGCATATGCAGCACAGCAAAACAATCTTGATTTACGTTTGCATAATATTAGATACTCCCAAACTGTGTTAATGTTAACCTAAGAACTGTGGATGCTGGAAATCAGAAACAAAAGCAGAAAGTGCTGGAAAACTTCAGCAGGTCTGGCAGCATCTGTGGACAGAAAACAAAGTTAATGCTTCAGGTTTTGAGGAAGGTTCACTCGACCCACAATATTAACTCTGTTTTCTGTCTGTGGAAGCTGCCAGACCGCTGAATTTTTCCAGCAATTTCAGTTTATGTCCCTAAATGTTATTCTGGTATTCCAGGTGAGCTTTGCATGCAAACTGAAGAAGAAAATCTAACAAGCAACATTTATTATGCGAGATATTTCAGGGTAGGTTTTCATTTGATGTGGCACATTTGACGTGGAAATGCATCTTCAAGGTGCTCACCTTCAGACAGTGCACATTCTTGTAAAGGTGTGCAGTCTTCTCATGTGTTTTTAAATAGAACTATTGGAAGTGGAAAAATACCATTGTTCTGTGACTTCAACAAAATATTTTTAATGGTGTAAATTTAGAATGACTGCACTTCTAATGAGGAGCCACATCCACTGTCCCATAACTATGAATGAAAGAGTTAAAATTAATGCTTTGATATGTAACCTTATTGCCTTCTGCTGTTCTTACATTCCCCCTGTTTCTGCTATTATTATTAAATAGCATGATCTCAGTGTATTTGCTAGATTACATATTCTACACCCTCAAGGTATATTCTTATGAACACTGAATGCATGCCAATAGGGTGAGTTCTGCCTACCCAGCAGCCAAGATCAACCACAGTACTTTGGAGCTTTGTAGTCTCTAGTCTGATGATCTCTAAACCTCTTCAAAACAATGATGAATGAAGTTGTGGTTCCTTGAAAATTGTGAGCCAATTTTGACACATCTTTTCCATAACCTAGTTACACCTCAGTTGTCAAGTTGGATGTTTGTTGATGAGGCTTGGCATGTTCACATTGGCGAGAGGTGGATGGGCAGTATCACGGTTAACGTTTCCAACATTTATTGCCTCTCAGCACCCATATATGACCAAATCTCTCACTTTATCCACAGCTGGTCTGAATGTTTTAAAAAGCAGTTCACAATATTTTAACATGGTGTCACCAGCAAGCAAAAGATCATGACTTTCCATGATGCATACCAGTTCATTGGTGAAGATGCAGAGCACAAAGGAACAGGAAGTAGCCATTCAGTTCCTCAATCCCATCCAGTCATGGCTTATTTGTGAGCTAGTTCCAACAACTTTCCCATGGTATTCGTTGTTCTTTTGACCACTGCTGTCACTATTTGATGCAATTCACATTCTTTGGAATATGCTCATCATATATAACCTTGTTATCTCTTGAGAGTATCATCAGTTTAATTTCTAAGCCAGCTGCTATAATTTCCTTTTATACAATTTGTCTTATCCTTTGTTTTAACAAGTAACATTTCTCCTTCCATTCAGATAGTTAGAATCGCAATTATTGAACATTCAGTGATCCCTTACCTTCTCTTCTCCTTTGTTTCTTTCTGTTACATTTTTCCTTCTAACCTGTTCTTCATTGTTTTGCACAATGGACTCCAATCTGATTCAAAATAACCTGCGCTCACCATGGGCTAATCATTTCACTTCAGTCACTTAACAATATTAATGAGATGGTGAACTCTTATTCTGGCTTCCACGTGTCTGTTATGAGCTCAGTAAGTACAATGCTGTCACTACGCTGTCTTTACTAGAACTGACTGTAAGATAGCTGGTCTTGGGGCAATTAGTCTCTCTATTTTAATTGACTGAATATTTTTGTTTTCTGCAGCTAACTCTTGCAGGGAAGACCCACTTTGCTACTTTTCAGGCAGTGATTAAATTTTCCCAATTATCGAATCAAATAAACCCTCCTTAGTTAATGGCTCTAAGGCCTATCTTAGTGTCCCAATATATATCTGGGCTGTGATTATTCAAGGATGTTTTAAAGAAGACACTGGAGAAATGCATCATAGAGAATGGAATAGAAGGTTTTACTGAGAGGGAGTTGAAATAGGATGGGAAGATAGGTGCGTGAAACATCAACACGAGTGTTGAGCTGAATGCCCTAATTATTGTGCTGCAAACTTAATATAATTCAATGCCAAGTCAGACTGCCTAGGGAAGAGACAATCCTTCTAGCTTATTTCAGCTGCTGGCTTTATCACTTGGTCTCACACGATCTTTCTTCCCTTCTGAACTGAAGTAGACTTTAAGGTGAAAGGAGTTCTCCAATCTCAGATCTGTCTCCTAAATTTTCTTTTCTTATTTTGACCAAGACACCATGACACCAACATGGGTACAGCTTACTGTAATCAATCAAGAGTTAACCCTTTCAGGCCCATACACCATTTTTCATGTCAAATCTTTTTTCTCGTAATTACTATAATGATATACATTACATTTACAACCAACCTGTCTCTGACTTTACAAATTCAGGTGATCTTACAATAAAAGCATTCAAGTTTAAAAGATGATTACTTGTGCCTGTGAGGTGTTATTGTTCCATAGCATTGGAAAATACTTTTAGTGTGCATTGTTTGACTTGCCTACTTTATTAGCTTATCTGATGTGTCCTTAAGAAATAAATAAATTTCTTTGATCTTTTGTGTCAGGCTTTATCTTCTCTTCTTAGAATTGATCTGGTTTGCAGATGTTTGCTTCACTTCAAATGACTTTCTTGAGAGTTTGGTCTTCTTTGGACTCCAATAATTCTGACAAAGATTCACCAATGCTGCCTACAAAGATGTCTTATGAGTTCTGACTTTATGCCAGCATTATCAAACCTTGCTATTAGCCTGTAGAAACCATTGATGTAATCCTCGAGCAAGGAGAAGCAGAGTAGACCTTTCAGCCCTTTGAGCTTGCTCTGCCATTCAATATGATCATGGCTAATCACCCAATTCTCTTCACGCTTTCTCCACGTATCCTTTGATCCCTTTAGCCCTAAGAAATGAATAAGCTCCTTCATGAAAACAAATCATGACATTAATAAGATTTGGACCCATACCTACGCAGAGAGTAGAATCGAAATATATCACCTTTGAATACTCAACCACGCCACTTAACTTCATATACACTTGGAAACTGCGGTCTTTTATTACACCTTGCTCTTTTTCCAGATTGTTATAAATTCTGAGGTTGAGAACATTTTGTTTTTCATTTATCCCTTGGCAAGCAGTAACATTATCTATTGCAAATGTTTTTTTCTCTAAATAACACTAAACCACGCCCACATTTCAGTAAAACAGTAGAAAAACTGCAGAAAACTCTCCAAGGAATGAAGGTCTAGAAAAAGTGTATACTTTTGCCACTGCATTATTCTTGAATGCAAAATTATAGAGTGCAGGCTGCTCCAGAGTCTGGCTTGAAGGTAGGAGACAGAGGGTGGTAATGGAGGGTTGTTTTTTGGACGGGAGGCCTGTGACCAGTGGTGTGCCACAAAGATCGGTGCTGGGTCCACTGCTTTATGTCATTAAAGTAAATTATTTGGATGTGAATATAGAAGGAAAAGATAATAAGTTTGCAGTCAACATTTAAATTGACAATACAGTGGACAGTGATGAAGGTGATCTCAGAGTACAATGGAACCTTGATCAGATGGGCAATTGGGCCAAAGAAGACAGCTGAGTTTAATTTGGATAAATGTGAGGTGTTGCATTTTAGCAAGGTAAATCATTTTGGACCTATGTATTTAATGGTAGGGTCCTTGGAAATGTTGCCAAACAAGGAGACCTTGGGCGTGGGTTGATTGTTCCTTGAAGATGGAATCACAGGTATACAGGATAGTGAAGTAGTGGCTTTATTGGTCAGTGCATTGAGTATGGGAGTTGGGAGTCATGACAGAGCTGTACAGGTCATTGGTTAGACCACTTTTGGAATACTGCATTTACTTCTGGTCTTGCTGCTACAGGAAAGATGTTGTAACACTTGAAAGGGTATACAAGGATTTACAAGGATGTTGTTGGGATTAGAAGATTTGAGTTAGTGGGAAAGGCTGAATAGACTTGTGCTATTTTCCCTAGACTGTTGGAGGCTGAGGGGTGACCTTTTAGAGGCTTACAAAATCATGAGGGGCTTAGATACGGTGAATAGCCAAAGTTTTTTTTCCAGGGTAGGGGAATCCAAAATTAGAGGACACAAGTTTAAGGTGAGAGGTGAAAAGATATAAAAGAGACCTAAACGGCAACTTTTTCATGTAGAGGGCAGTGCGTATATGGAACGAGCTACCAGAGGAAGTGGTAGAGGCTGGTACAATTACATCATTTAAAAGGCATCTGGATGGATACATGAATAGGAAAGGTTTAGAGAGATAAGGGGTAAATATTGGCAAATGGGACTAGATTAATTTAGAATATCTGGTTGGCATGGACAAGTTGGACCGACGTGTCTGTTTCTGTGCTGTACATCTCTATGACTCTAATTAATATGTGATTTTAGCCAAGAGTCACAGATATTTCTGTTAAGTACAATTTACTATTGTGTTCCAGACACATTTATATTGAAGATGGAAATCCAAGACCGGCCCACTACTGTATTTGGTTTTTTGTATGTGTTTGCTATGTCTTTGAATTTCTGATCAGTATTGTGGCATATTATTCCAATCAAAGTTCAAGAAATTTGGAAAATAAACAGGACCAGTGACTGAGATCGCGCACTAAACGAAATCAGTGTTGGCTCACTTTAAACACAACAATCTAAGCCAATTGACCTTTGGTACAGACACTAAGCAAGCCTTTTTTATTACCTTTATCTAAAATTCTGTGTTTACCAATTTCAAAATATGCATCATATAAAGTAGTAATATAAGCATATCATGGGCACAGTGCAATAAACTAAATTCCAGGTTCCTTATTCTGTAGAAGCTCAGTAAACGCATTTCTTAACCATTAATGTTGCAGATCCACTTTTCTGCTTTTATCATTTTAGCTAGTTTTTTCTGAAATCTCTGACAGTCAGCAATCCTGTACCATGTTCTGTTTTTTTGATGGAAATTTTGAAGGCTTAACTACTTCATATGATGCCCATATCCAGTGCCATTTATAATGACATTAAAAAATCCAGGTAAAAAGTGTTAACTAATGATACAAATTAAGATATGTTGAATCATTTTCCATAATATTAACACTTTAAGAGCCTTCATATTCATTTGGAACTTCATTTAACTTGGGATGCAATCCTTTTCATACAAAATAATAGCTATCTGGAAATCTCTTGACCAAAAGGCTATGGGTACGGAGTCAACTGGAGCTTATAAAACTAAACTTAGTATAATTTTTATGGGGTAAAGATCTCAAGGGTTATGAGCTAAATGGAGCTGAGATACAGATCAACCAGGATATCAATGAATGGCAATGGGGCTCAATACTCTTTAATGTTCCTACTCCAAAACACTGTAAAGTACAAGAAATGATAACTTCACTTTAAATATAGCAACTGAGCATGTGCAAAAGGATCTATATGTCACAGCGATATCATAGGACCTATGTCTATAAGGCTCAGGATAAAATGTTCTGTCTTACCATCTTATGTATTTAGTTATATTTTATAAAGTTCATTGCTGTTCACGCACAAGTGTGTAAATATTGTCTTCCTATAAGGGATGTTTCAGTGACTCAGTAGTTAGCACTGCTGCCTCACAGTGCCAGGGCCCCAGGTTCAATTCCAGCCTTGGGGCTGTCTGTGTAGAGTTTGCATATTCTCTCCCTGTGTCTGTGTGGGTTTCCCCAGGGTAATCTGATTTCCTCCCACAGTCCAAAGAGATTAGTTGGATTAGCCATGCTATAGTGTCCAAGGATGCAGCAGCTAGATAGATTAACCATGGGGAGTGACAGAGATAGGATAGGGTCGGGAGGTGGGTCTGTATGGGATGCTGTACAGAAAGTCAGTGTGAACTTGATAGGCCAAATGGCCTGCTTCCACAGTGTAGGGATGCTATAGGTGCTTCATGGTAGCATTACTAAATAATATGAGATCAATAACATAATGTGTTATTATTAGGTGTGACTGCACAAAGCAATTGGTGTTAAGTAGTGTTTTAGAGGGGGAGAGTGAAAGGATGTGAGAGATAAGCCAAGGATGTGAAGTCCAGAACTTAGGCCCACAGCAGCTGAAAATCCTTTCTCCAAATGTTAAGCAAGGAAAATTGGGAATGTGCTTGAGGCCAGATTTGGAGGAGTGTAGAGATCTTGGAGGATTATAGGAATGCAGGAAGTTCCAGTGATAGGGAGGGACATGAAGGAACTTGAACACAAAAATGAAAATGTTCAATCTGAGATTTTAGTGCACTGGAGTCGGGGTAAATGAAAATTGATGTGGATTTGGATACGGACAGAGTTTAAATGCACTCTTTAATGGAGTATAGGAGGCTGATTCGGGCAGTATTCAAATAATCAAGTGCAGAGGTGGGATGGGACTTTCAATGGCTGACAAGGTGAAACCAGGTGGAGTCAGATGATGTCATGAACAAGGAGATTGGTGACCTTGATGATGGAGAGGACAAGGGATTATTAACTCAGCTCAGATTCACTTAGGCTGAAATTGTGATTAGTCCAGTTTAGATTATCTTGTTGCCACTAATCTATTCAGAGTCAAGAGTGTGGTGCTGGAAAAGCACAGCAGGTCAGGCAGCATCCAATGAGCAGGAGAATCAATGCTTCTGACATAAATCCTCCATCAGGAAGGCCCTTAATCTGTTCAGCCACTTCTGAGCACACGAAGTGATTTGTTTGACTCCTCTATTTGCATTACCTAGTGTTCTGCACACCTCAATTTCCCCATTTAAATAACACTTTGATTTAATCTTTTTGCTCCAAAATAGATAACCACACACTTCTCTGCATTAAAATTCCTCTGCCTAAGTTTTATCTATTTGCTTAACCTAACAATGCCACTGTAATTTCATTCCTGTAAGCAATTTCATTACTTATCAAACTACTAATCTTTTTATCATTGTATAATCATTGGATATATGGCTCTCTATTGAAGTCATTCATAAATATAGTGAATAATTTGAGCCCCATCACAAATCTTGTAGTCACTTCTCTCCAATTTGGGAATATTCCCATGACATGCATAATAATCATTTCTACAAACTAAGCAATCCAGTTGAGGTAACCTGACCTTCAACATTGTGTCTGCTGCTCTCGAATCACAGTTTTAATCCTTCATTGACATCAACTTCTCTTCCATTTCAGGAAGCCAGCTTTAAGAAGTGTTACGTCCTCCAGATTTATGGGTCCTCTCAATATTGCGATTGAATCATGTGCAATTCATCACTCATAATAAAACAAGGCTCCAATCACCAAAACACATTAAACTGGTTCATCCCCATTTGATGTCACCTTGGACCTTCGATGGATAATGTTGCTCACTTATCGTGAGCAATCACAACCAGAAAATTGCAGAACATTTTGTTTGATACAACTTAATTGAGTTTTAAACCAAAGATTCTAAGGTTGGATGGACCATACTTAACATCTGTGGCTTTTTTTTTAGAGTTCCTATTAAAAGCACCAGTTTGTTACTTTCAGGCAAATAAAGTTTGTAGAAAGTATACAATCACCAACCATGTCTCCAGTTAAAGACAATGCAATAAAAAGTGTGAGAAAGGTGCCCAATGTATTATTGTGTTATTATTAGTTGGAAACTTATGTTCTAAGGTGGAAGAAAAGTGGGTTTTAGCTTTAAGCTCTGTGAAAGTCGGATTTTTTTTAAATCTGAAAGCCATAGGGAACAGTGAGCTAAAGACAGTATTTCTAAGATGTCATGTGATTTTAATTAAATGACCAGCAAGTTTTATGGGAAAACTATTACTAAGGTGTTTGCTGACTTGAGTATTACACCCCAGAGAGAGACATTCAGAGAGACAAAATACAGCAGAGGTGCTGTTTGATTATTGATCTCCAAAACAGCCAGGGAAGAAGGGGAGAAGTCCTGAGTTGCTTAGAAGAAAACTCTGGAATGAAAGACTGTAGAGGTGTCAGAGAGGAAAACATCCTACAAGACTATTGAAGACGTGAATTTGAGGAACCCAAATCTGGTAGTGATAGTGTGTTGAGTTGACAGCTTCTTTAAAGGTCTTGGGGAAGGTCTTTAAGAGATTAGCATTGAATAAAATGAAAACTGATCAGAGATACGTCAGCTGAAAAGGGAGCTTTAGTATGCAACTAGGAATGACCCTTCACTGCATTCTGACTGCTTGTACCTTTATTGTTGGGGTGAGAGAGTTGAATAATTCTTTCTCGTATTTATAAAGAGCTTCTTCAAATAGTTCTTGTATAGTTTGTGTGTTTTTATTTGTGTAATAAATGTTTATGTTTCTTGTTTAAAAGCACATTGGCAGTCTCTCAGGAGGTTGTTCAGAGATTGACCTCCATAGTAAACACAAAGGAAAATTAAAACTTATAATCTATCAAGCCAGCTTTCCTTCTTGTTCAGTATTACTGTGAGCTGGAATCACAACACTGACAAATGTCAAAATATGGGGAAATGTTTGTTGTATGAAAACATTTGTGTTTGATTTAAATTCAATAAATTATGACACAATTAGGCATTCCATGAACCTCGATTATCCGAATGAGATGGGCGGATTTTGTTCAGATAATCAATTTTACCTTAAACAAGGGAAGCCATGCTGGTCTAATGCTGTGCTCTACTGGAAAAATTATTTAAATGTATAATTTTAATGTATTGAGTGCAAGAGGACACAGATTTCACATGATGAACAAAATAAAGCAATGATAACATGAGTAAACTTTTTAAAAATGCAGTAGTAGTTACCTTTTGGCAAGGAGTGGTGAAGACAGCATTAAACAAAGACCTGAACAGCTTCTACGATCACAACAGCCTTTGTCAGTTTCCAGGAACGCAGTCTCACGATAGAAAGAGGAAAGTACCGACTCACGCACGCATTTACGTTCTCGGACATTTTTTTAATGAATGGCCCGGTAAAGTGCTGGGAATACTGTAGAACACCTATGTTGGCAAAGGGCTGTGTAACAACCCTTACCTAAAAAATATCCAGTCACTGATGCTTGAGCTGCTTGTGTTTCTTTGTTTTTTTACCAGTGTTTTCACATCTTCTTCAGCACAGGTACATTGAATACGCTTACCTCTTTGATGTAATGTTTTTGTGCAACCTTGAAACCTTCTTCGGATAATCCGAAATTCAGATAATCGATATTTGATTAATCGAAGTTCCTCTGTATTTTAGATTAACATCTATATTTTACGGAGTATGCTACCATGTACCATAAAGTCCATTGTCAGATTCATTACCCAAGACATAATTATGATAATGGCCAACTAAAAGGATAAAGCAAACACTTTGTGACACATCAGTGGCTCTTATTGTCGCTACTATTATCATCTTGTGAACACAGTTTAATCAACCAGTAGTGAGGCTTTCACTAACAAAAACAACACAGACCATAGATAAGCAATAATCCCAGATCAGATATTTAAACTGTGCACGGTGTTAGAGCTGCTTTTGAATTCTACTGCACAATATTCACAAAGTCCATACACGACAGAGAGAAATTAAAATCACACTCAGTAGATGTTGAAACATTTACTTTTCTGCGAAGAGATAAATGCATTTCAGATCTTTGTAATGTACATCGAGCACAAAAACCCATCTTCATATTCACCAGTCTCCAAACCAAGCTACTGAGAAAGTTAATTAAAATGCAAGAGAATTGTGGATGCTGTGAATCAGAAAAAAAAATAGAAATTGCTGGAAAAGCTCAGCAGGTTGCAGGCAATTTGAAGCAAGGGGTCAGATCTTCTAGCCTCTGGATCATCAGAGACAAGAGCTATGACTGAATCATACACTGGACACTGTGTAAGTCCCAAAATGTGTGAATTACCATGGATTTTTAACACCTGAGAGGCAATTCCCTGAGACCCACTATCAATACCTTTGTGTTACAATCAGAGACTTGGGACTGGTCTGGTGTACTTATCTGAACAGTTGCCAGGAAATATTAGGCAGATGAAAATATACTCCTGGATAATCAAGCGACTGGCTCTTTTAATCACTCACCTTGACTCCCTTAAGCATCTAACCTGACTAACTCTCCCTGACCAGCCAACTACCTTCCCAAACCCTGACTGCTCTCCTGAGTGTCCACCTCACCAACATAGCCTAACCACTTACCCACCTCACCAACCTACCATCTACTAAATTAAACGCTGATCCATGTACCTCACCCACCCATTCCCTCAATTACTCAATTCTTTTGCTGACATTTACATGGATAATTGAATTTAACATATGGCTGCTAGTGCCATAAAAAGGGAGATGTGACTTATCTTCCTCACTTCCCTCCTGATGCTACCGTAATATTCTCTGAGGGATGCTATGCTCCACGTTTCTGAGATACCCATGTTCAGAAAACCCTGAGAGAAATGTGCAAGAGCATTGGTCGGGAAAACCTCTGGACGGACCGACAATCCGATGATGACTGCGAGCCCCTCAGAAAATCTGGGCTAGTTACTTGATGCTTGGCCCTTGCACATTTTAACCTATAGGATTCTGCAGGAAGATCAGGCGCTATATAAAGAAGGGGTTCTGAATTTGTGAAAGTTGGGACCCTGTCACATTAAAAGAGCTGCAAAAAACTGGGTGGCGGAGGGCCCCCCTGGACTTTCAAATTGGCACAGACTAATTATGGAATGTATTCCCCTTGACTTCCTTACAAATATGGTGCACCGAAAGACCGAATTATTTTATAAAATATGGCAGCCCTTTTTGAATTACATAAATACAGATATTTCGGCTATCCTAACAAAGGCTTTTATTTAATTGAGACTACAGACCTGGCTGGTCCGCGGCCCCTCGGGGGAGGAATCCCGCACGAATACGGGTTTTATCATATCTGATGTTAACACATCCCGAGCATGTAAGAGACTTAAATATACACCCTGGTTAGTTGTAGGTTAGATTAGTAGATAGTTGAGTTTTGTTTGTTTTGTGTTTTTTTTTTCTTTTCGGTTTTTTTTTTCTTTTCGGTTTTTTTTTTCTTTTTTTTGTTGTTTTGTTATTTTTGGCAAATTTTGGTTATTGTATATTTGAGCTAATTGTATATCAATGTTTATATCTGAGAGTTTTGTTTATTTTTGTAAACTTGTAAAAATGTTAAATTTCTAATAAAAATATCTATAAAAAAAAAAGAGCTGCAAAAATATTGTTACACAACCTGTTCGGAAGTGTTATGGCATACTTCCAGAGCAGGTAAGACTTGAACCTGGGTCTCCTATCTCAGAAGGTAAGGACACTACCACTACACTAGAAGCATGATACAGTCATCTAGCAAGGAAATCGAGCTCTCAGTCCAATTTGTGTGTGCTGACCAGACATCTCAATTTGACCTAGTCCCATTTGCCAGCATTTGGCCCATAGCCCCCTAAACCCTTCCTATTCATATACCCATCCAGATGCCTTTTAAATGTTGTAATTGTACCAGCCTCCACCACTTCCTCTGGCAGCTCATTCCATAGGCGCACCACCTTCTGTGTGAAAATGTTACCCCTTACGTCTTTTTAAAATATCTTTCCCCTCTCACCTTAAACCTATGTCCTCGAGTTTTGCCCGCCCCACCCTCAGGAAATCACCCTATCCATGCCCCACATGAATTTATAAACCCTTCTGTAAGGTAATCCTTCAACTTATGAAGCTCCAGAGAAAAAAAGTCCCAGCCTATTCAGCCTCCCCCTCAAGTTTAACAATATCTTTCCTATAGAAGGGTGACCAGAATTTTATGCAGCATTCTAAAAGTGGCCTTACCAATGCCCTGTACAGCCACGACATGACATTCCAATTCCTCAATGTTCTGACCAATGAAGGCAAACCCATCAAATGACTTCTTCAGGGATCCAAGATGGAGGCGACCCAGCAAGTCTGAGTCTACAGTGCTCCTCCCAAGACTTGGGTAAAGTGGGTCACCCACCCCCACCACACTCACCAAATCATTCAAAATAGCTGTTTAATTTAATTAGTTGCGTAGTATTAAATTTAAACAATCTAATCTTTAGTAAAAATGACCAAAGGGAAGGAAGCCCGCAGCTCTCAGCAAGCAGGAACCCCTCCCCCACCCTCTCCAGCTGCAACAGAGGCGTCCGCAGCCGCCACGGGGGACTTCCCTACAGTGGCGAGCCTCGTGGAAATCATCTCTAAACTCGATGCGAAGATCGACGCTTTCATCGAAGAATCCCGAAGTCGATGGGACTCACTCTCGGCTGCGCTGCAAAGGCACGACCGAGATATTAAAGAAATCGAGCGCCGAGTCGGAGGGGCGGAGCTAAAGGCCGCGATCTCCGAAACTACAGCGCAATCGGCCGTGGATCAGGTCCGGACTCTCGAGCAACGAGTCTGGACCTTAGAGAATCACATTGATGACCTCGATAATCGAGGTCGTTGAAAAAATATTCGTTTGCTGGGCCTTCCCGAACGGGAAGAGGAAGGCCAGCTTACAGCGTTTCTCGAGCAGTGGCTGCCACAGCTTTTAAATCTGGAAGCTGGATCAGGCCAGGTAAGGGTAGAATGGGCCTACCGGGTCGCAATACGCGGGCCTGGCTCGAACCAGCGTCCCCGCCAGGTCCTGTTTCGGCTGCAGAGCTATACGGAGAGGCAGATATCCCTAGAAGCTTCTAGAAATCTTGGAAAAGATTCCCAAGTATGATCTATAAAGGATCCAAGATCATGTTATTCCAGGACTTTTCCCTGGCTCTGGTCCGAAAGAGGAAGGCATTCGATGAGGTGAAGAAGCGTTTAAGGGACTTAAATATTCAGTACTCCTTACGCTACCCAGCGACGCTACGCTTTAACCATGAAGGATCCGTGTATAACTTCGGATCGCCAGAAAAGGCTAAAGAATTTTTGGACTCTCTTAGATAAATTGTAAGAGATAATGGATGTTGGTTTGCCTTTCACCCACTCCGGTTTATATCCCCCCTCTTTCTTTTTTCTTACCTTACTGTTTAATATTTTCTTGGGGGATGGGGATATATAAGCCGGGGGGTTTAGTTAATGTTGGTGGGGGGAGGTGGTTACCTTATTCTATTTTACCTCTGTCTCTAGGAGCAGGGTTGTTTTCCCTTGTTATTTTGTATTATTATATTTAATTATTATTTGTTGAGGTTGTAATTTTATAGTTATATATGTTTATACATGGTATTAACACTACCAAATATATCCAGGTGTTGGTGTGGGTGGGGGTGGGGGGTGGGGGTAGGGTGCTCACTGTTAACTCTAGCTTTGTATTATATCTGAATTCTTCTCATTCTATTGAGGAGCGCCTGGATCAAGGATGGGGCATTGGTTAGGAGAGGATACGATGGACTTTTGGAAAGGAAGTGACACCCCCTGGGAACAAGGGGGAAAATCTCCATTTAAATACATTTTATATTTTTTTAATTATTTAGAAATAGTTTTTTATTATACTGTTGTGAGTGTATTAGAGAGCCTTTATTTTTGTGAATTTTATATGCTCTATGCTCGGGATGTTCTGGATAGGGTTTCCCCTCCTGAGGGGTCTTGGATTTGATCAGACGATTTTGGTTGATCAGTCGGTTAAGTGGTGCACCTGGAATGTCAAGGGGAGTAATTCGCCAGTCAAAAGGAAGAAAATATTATCAAATCTTAAGAAGGAAAGAATTGATATAGCTCTCCTACAGGAGACACACCTGTTGGATAAAGAATACTTGAAATTATGACAGGATGGATTTGATCAGGCCTTTTTTTCTTCTTTTAGCTCAAAACGTAGGGGAGTTGTTATTCTTGTTCGGAAGAATTTCCCTTTCAAAATCCTAAATCAGATAAAAGACGAATCTGGACGATATATTTTGATTAAAGCCCTTATAAATAGAGAGGAATATGGGATTTTAAATTTGTACTGCCCCCCGGCACACCCCTTTAAATTATTAACGGAAGCCTTTTCAAAATTGATGGCTTTTGGTGCCCGTCATACAATTATAGGGGGAGACTTTAATTGTATTATGGATCCGGAAATAGATAGGATTCCCAAGAGTACTGCAGGAGTATCTCCCAGATCTAGACAATTGGTGGATCTGAATAAAGAATTAGGACTAGTAGATGTATGGAGATGTCTTCATCCACAGGGCAGAGATTTTTCTTTTTACTCCAATCCACATAAATGTCATGCCAGAATTGATATGTTTTTTGCCCCCTTGATTTTTTTAAATTCCATATTATCCTGTAAAATAGGTAGTATAGCAATTTCCGACCACGCTGCTGTATATATGGAAACTAAGGCGAGGAACAATGGGACATCCCCTCGGCATTGGTGTATGGACCCCTTCCTATTGAAAGATAGTAAATTTGTAAAGTACTTCTCTCAAGAATTTAAAACTTTTTTAGAAATTAATTTAGGTACGACTAGCAACCCATCAATGATGTGGGAGACCATCAAAGCTTACGCGCGAGGTTTGATCATCTCCTACTCAGCAACCCAGAAAAAATTAAAGGGAGAACAACAGCGTCTGCTTGAAGCTCGCTTAAAAGCAGCTGAAACAGCATAAGCTGATAGACCTTCCATTATTAAATTGCAAAGGATTATGGCCCTTAGGACAGCTCTAAACACTACGCTTACCCAAACGGCTAAGAGGGAAATATTATTTGCAAAACAAAGGTTATATGAATTTAGTGACAAACCGGGTAGATACTTAGCATTTCTTGCAAAGAAAAAAAGGCCGCTCGAACTATTACGTCTATCAAGGAAAGTACGGGTATTTTGACTCATGATCATAAAAAGATTAAT
The DNA here is from genome assembly GCF_037043375.1 of Chiloscyllium plagiosum. Taxonomy (NCBI): domain Eukaryota; kingdom Metazoa; phylum Chordata; class Chondrichthyes; order Orectolobiformes; family Hemiscylliidae; genus Chiloscyllium; species Chiloscyllium plagiosum. The sequence goes on from NW_028270161.1 coordinate 51,762,115, forward strand.
GCAATCTTTAGAAAATTTTATTCTGATTTATATAAATCACAGGATTATGAAGACAGGACTAGGAGGATGCAATCATTTTTTTAAAATTTGACCTTTCCGGGTCTAATTCCGGAACAGGTATCGGTCTTAAATGCTCTCCTAATAGTCCAAGAAATACTTGACGCAATCAGGCAACTTCAGAGCAGTAAGGCACCGGGCCCAGATGGTTTTCAAGCTGAATTCTATAAAGAATTTACAGAAATATTGGCTGGTCCACTTATGGACATGTATAACTATGCATATAGTCAGGGCTGTCTCCCGCCTTCACTGAAAGAGGCAAATATCTCTCTTATCCTTAAAAAAGGAAAGGATCCAGAAGATTGTACGTCATACAGACTAATATCCTTGCTAAATGTAGATTTTAAAATCCTTTCTAAAACGTTAGCTTTGAGACTAGAAAGGGTACTGCCACATATCATAAAGGAGGATCAGACGGGGTTTATTTAGGGCCGTAGATCATCCAATAATATTAGAAGGGTTTTGAATATGATTCAAGCCTGTCATCAGGGAAAGATACCAGGAGTAGTAGTTTCATTAGATGCGGAAAAGGCATTTGATAGGTTTGAATGGTCATATTTGTTTTACACATTGGAAAGGTTTGGCGTTGGAAAGGTGTTTACCAAATGGGTCTCAACATTGATCCCAAAGCAGTTGTGGTTACCAACAGATTAGGTTCGGATAGCTTCAGTGTGGGTAGGGGCTGCCATCAGGGATGTCCGCTCTCGCCATTGTTATTTACGCTAACAATTGAACCACTAGCAGAAGCTATACGGGCAGATCCTAATATAACGGCCCCGAGGATTGGTACAGGTAAACATAAAATTACCCTTTATGCAAATGATGTTCTTCTATTCCTCAGTAATCCTCTGATGTCCGTACCTCGCTTAATCCAAGTTATTAATACATTTAGCGCATTCTCAGGCTATAAAATTAATTTTTCAAAATCGGAGGCTATGCCAATGGGTGGCCTTGCTTTGATACCCCACTTAGTGGACGGATCCCTTTTCCCTTTCGTTGGTCCCTGGAGGGTTTCTTATATTTAGGCATTTTTATTACCCCAGTATTTGGTCAGTTGTACAAGGCTAATTTTGTGCATTTACTGGAAAGGATAAGGCAGGACCTCCAGTGATGGGGAGACCTTCCAATTTCCTTGCTGGGTAAAATAGCACTAATCAAAATCAATGTCCTGCCCTGTCTCCTATATCCTATGAGAATGCTTCTGGTGATGCTGCTGAGGCTGGCACTACGTAAATTATATGGCTGGTTGGGTTCCTTTATCTGGAATCATAGACGGCCCCTCATTAAGCTGAAGAAGCTACAGCTTCCACAGGCAAGGGGAGGATTGGACTTCCCAGATTTTAGGAAATATCAGTTAAGTTCCCTATTAAGTTACATAGCTGATTGGGTCTTGTCTGATCCACAATCAATCTGGTTGGACATCGAGCCCTCTCAAGTAAAATACCCACTTATTAACCTTTTATTTTCAGACAAGAGGAAAATCATTACGGATCACTGTAAAAACCCTATAATACTAAACACAATTAAAGCTTGGAATATAATGCGGCAAAATGAGGGCAACTCACATAAAACATCCCCCTATGTGCCGATAGTGGGAGCATGGGGATTCCAACCGGGGTTAACAGATGCCACTTTTAAACTCTGGAGATCCAGGGGTATCTCATGTCTTGGGGACCTATTTAAAGATGGGGTCTTGATGTCTTTTGAACAGCTGCGTCAGAAATTCGGATTACGTAATGGAGACCTCTTTCGATACTTCCAAATTCGAGACTATATACAGAAGAAGACTATGTTATTAGATAGTCTTTATAAATCAGATAGAGAATGTAGGGTGCTACGACCAATGGGGGTATCTTCCGTCAGTACTATTTATCATTTACTACATGATGAAGTATCGGGAGATGTGGACATGGGATCTGGATTTGGGACTAGAAATCTCTATAGAAACATGGAATGACATTTGGGAAAATGCTAGAAGAATTACCATCTGTAACAGAACTCAGGCTATCCAGCTGAAGATACTTCATAGGGCCCACATAGCACTAGATCGATTGGCAAAATTTAAGGCAGGAGCATCTCCAATGTGTCCCAAATTTAAAATAGATGTGGGTATTCTTGTACATTGCCTATGGACCTGTCATAAGATCCGTAGATATTGGACTAAAGTAGCAAGTACGCTGACAGAAATTCTAGGAACGGAAATTAAAGTGGACCCTGTATCTCTCCTTTTGGGCTTTTCGAACTTTCCCTCCCTGGACATGTACGGGAAGAGACTATTTTCTATTCTCTCTTTCTGTGCAAGGAAAAATATTTTGGTAAACTGGGTGGCTGAGGGCCCCCCTGGACTTTCAAATTGGCACAAATTAATTATGGAATGTATTCCCCTTGACTTCCTTACTAATATGGTGCACCGAAAGACAGAATTATTTTATAAAATATGGCAGCCCTTCATGAATTACATAAATACAGATATTTTGGCTATCCTAACAAGGGCTTTTATTTAATTGAGATTACGAACCTGGTTGGTCTGGGACCCCTTAGGAGAGGAATCCCGCACGAATACGAGTTTTGTTATATTTGAGATACATTCCGAGCATGTATCTCACTACCCAATTTCTATGTTATCCGTTGTTTTTTTTTGTTTTTTTTCTCTCTCTCTTATTTGAATAATGTAAGAGACTTAAATATACACTCTGGTTAGTTGTAGGTTAGATTAGTAGTTAGTTGAGTTTTGTTTTTTTTCTTTCTCGGTATTTTTTCTTTTGTTAAATTTTGGCTATTGTATATTTAAGATTTAATTGTATATCAATGTTTGTTCTTGAGAGTTTTGTTTATTTTTGTAAACTTGTAAAAATGTTAAATTTCTAATAAAAATATCTATTAAAAAAAGTCTTCTTCATCAACCTTTCTACTTGTGACTCCACTTTCAAGAAACTTTGCATGTGCTAGTAGTGTTAGGTAAGGGGAATATGTAGGGGTATGGGTGGGTTGCGCTTCGGCGGGTCGGTGTGGACTTGTTGGGCCAAAGGGCCTGTTTCCACACTGTAATGTAATCTAATCTAATCTATTCTCAGGTCTCTTTGATTGCTTGGACAACTTCTGATCGTCCTGGCTCCACAAAAAGAATTATGAGCCATTTTAGACTGCCTATTCTGGTTGCTTTAAGAATGATTGATCGGGCAGAGATTAACCACCCCTGACTGAAAAAATTCCTCCTTATCTAAAGGGTTCTAAAGAGTTGACCTTTCACTCTGAGGTTGCACTAGTGGAAGCATCTTCTCCATCTCCATTCTATCTAGGCCTCTGAGTTTTCTACAAGTTTCAATCAGATATCCCTTCATCTTTCTAAGCCCCATTGAATACACACCCAGAGTCCTCAACCGCTCGTCATATGACAAGCTCTTTCAGTTCCTGGCACTAATTGTAGCTTTTTGTCAACACTTTTTGCAGAATTTCATCTTGCCATCAACTCTGCAACTTTCCACCATTTCTTAACACAGAGCGTTGACATATATCCACTTTTCTTAACCCTGTGATTCATTGTTCAATCAATATTCAGAGAGGCCTCTGTGTCAGTGAACTGCTTCAGAAAAGTAATGACATTGTGTTACTTTCGGGTGATCACTCATCTGGATTCCTTCAGACTACATCTGGACAGTGTCACTTTCTGAAGCTATTTTTCAAAGGAGTGGTGCTATAGACTGGAATCGATTTATTTTGACTGGATAATGCCGAAGCAGCATTAATGGAGTTCACTGGGGTGATGTTGGCAGGTGCTCTAGAATATCATGCAAGCATGGTTTTTGGTTATGTACTGATTCCAAATTGGTGTCATGTAAATCAGCTGTTAAACCCTAACCTGACTCCAAAGTGAGGTAGGTCTCACAGTTCTCTGATGTTTTTACCCAGAGAGTAAGACAATCTTTGAGAATATCTGCGTAGTGCAGGTATGAATGAATTTATGTTCCTGACACCAAAGAATGAAAGCCTAATATCTCAGTAAGAATACTACTGCCTAGGGAGGCTTGGGAAGGTATGGGGGAGTTAGCTGAAAGTTTCCTCAAAGCCTGACTTTCCTAACTTCCTGTTAATTAAGATTTATAAAACAACACCACCATAATCAAAAATGGCTGCTGGCTAAGTTCTCCACTGTATCAGAATTGAAGTCTACATTGTCTGTTTGAGAACAAAAAACAATACAGCTCAGGAACGCAGCCCTGTAGCCTGCACTGACACATTTTGCCCTTCCATACTTCACTTACAGGATCTGAATCCCTCTGTTCCCTTCCTGTTCATGTTTAAGTACAGGTGCTTTTTGAATGCTGCTATTGTGTCTGCTTCCACCACTTACTCTGGCAATGCATTCCAGGCACTCACCACTCTTTGCACATCTCTTTTAAGCATCTCCCCTACCATCACCTCCACTACCACCCCCACCTCCAATCCTGCACCTTGAATCTGTGTCCCTTAGTAATTGACCCCTTCACCCTGGGAAAAAGCCTCATACTTTCCACTCTATCCATTCCGTTCACCATCTTATAAACTTCTATCAGGTCATCCCTCAACTTCCTGCATTCCAGTGAAAACATGCCCAGTCTACCCTGCCTTTCTTTATACCTAGAATCTCTCATACCAAGCAACATCCTGGTAAACCTTGTCTGAACCCTCTCCAAAACATCCACATCCTTCTGGTAGTGTGGTGACCAGTGCTGTATGCAATACTCCAAGTGTGGCCTAACTGAAGTTCAATAAAGCTTCAGCATAACCTGTCTATCCTTATACTCAATGCCCCTTCCAACGAGGGCAAGTATGCCTTGGTCTTTTTTACTACTTTATCTACCTGCGCTACCACCTTCAGTGATGTGTGGACCTGCATACCCAGATCCCCCTACATATCACTACTGAGCATAAGAGGTATAGTCAGTGAGTTTGCAGATGACACCAAAATTGGAGGTGTAGTGGACAGCAAAGAAAGTGCTGGCAGGTGGGACTAGATTGGGTTGGACCAAAGGGTCTGTTTCCCTGCTGTTCATGTCTATGACTCTATGACTCTACCATTCACTGTATAATTTCCACCTGTACGTGACCTTGCAAAATGCATCACCTCACATTTCCAGGCATAGAGTCATAGAGATATTCAACACAGAAACAGATGCTTTGGGCTAACTCGGCCGTGCTGAAATTAATCTAGTGCCATTTGCCAGCATTTGGCCCATATTCCTCCAAACCCTTCCTATTCATATACTCATCCAAATGCCTCTTAAATGTTGCAATTGTACCAGCCTCCACCACTTCCTCTGGCAGTTCATTCCATACGCGCACCATCTTCTGTGTGAAAAAGTTGCCTCTTAGATCCCTTATAAATCTCTTCCCTCTCACATTAAACCTGTGCCCTCTGGTTTTGGACATCCCCATGCTGAGGAAACTATCTTGTCTATTTATCCTATTCATGCCCCTCATGATTTTGTAAATGTCTATAAGGTCACTCCTCAGCCTCAGATGCTCCAGGGAAAACAATCCCAGCCCATTCAACCTCTCCCTATAGCTTAAATCCTTCAACCCTGACAACATCTTTGTAAATCTTTTCTGAAATCTTTCAAGTTTCACAACATTGGAGGGCGGCATGGTGGCACAGTGGTTAGCACTGCTGCCTCACAGCGCCAGAGACCCGGGTTCAATTCCCGCCTCAGGCGACTGACTGTGTGGAGTTTGCACGTTCTCCCCGTGTCTGCGTGGGCTTCCTCCGGGTGCTCCGGTTTCCTCCCACATCACAAAGATGTGCAGGGTCAGGTGAATTGGCCATACTAAATTGCCCGTAGTGTTAGGTAAGGGGTAAATGTAGGGGTATGGGTGGGTTTCGCTTCGGCGGGTCGGTGTGGACTTGTTGGGCCGAAGGGCCTGTTTCCACACTGTAATCTAATCTAATCTAAAAAAAAACATCCTTCCTTTTGCAGGGAGATCAGAATTGCTCACAGTATTCCAAAAGCGGCCTAACCAATGTCCTGTACAGCCGCAACATGACCTCCCAACTCCTATACTCAATATTCTGACCAATAAAGGAAAGCATACCAAACGCCTTCTTCACTATCCTATCAATCGTGACTCCACTTTCAAGAAATATGAACCTGCAGTCCAAGATCTCTTTGTTCAGTTATACTCCTCAAGACCTTATCATTAAGTGTATAAGTCCTGCCCTGAGTTACCGTTCCAAAATGCAGCACCTCACATTTATCTAAATTAATCTTCCACACCTTGGCTCATTAGCCCATCTGATCAAGATCCTGTTGTAATCTGAAGCAATCTTCTTTGCTCTCCGCTACACCTCCAATTTTGGTGTCATCTGCAAACTTACTGATCATACCTCCTATGTTCATATCCAAATCATTTATATAAATGACAAAAAACAGTGGACCCAGTACAGATCGTCATGGCGTACCACTGGACATAGGTCTCCAGTCTGAAAAGCAACCCTCCACCACCACCCTCTGCCTTCCTCCTTTGAGCCAGTTCTGTATCCAAATGGCCGGTTCTCCCTGTATTCCATGTATTCTAACCTTGCTAACCAGTCTCCCATGGGGAACCTTGTCGAATGCCTTACTGAAGTCCATACAGATCACATCCTCTGCTCTGCCTTCATCAATCCTCACAAAAGAGAGTAAAAAATGACTTTTGTTTTCAGCAAGAGAATTCTTTGAAGTGCCATATTAGCATGTACTTATTACGTTTGTATTGCTGGCCAGGACAAGCTACATTGAAAACAAAATGAGGTGAAACAAAATAAAAAAGTTGTCATGTACCTTAACATTTCGCCTCTCCTGGTCTTCTGTTGGCTCACAACACAATAGACATTGAAATGCAGAAGGCAAGAGTATTCAGTCTGATCAGATCAGATCACAAGAAGAAAATCCTGCACCTTTCACAACCTTAGGACATCTCAAAATGTTCAACATCTAATTAAGTTATTTTGTAATGCGCTCATTGTTGTAACGTAACTAACCATCAACCAATTTTCTGCCCACAAAGTCACTCAAACAATATTGTGATGATGATCAAATAATCTTATTAGGTACTGGTTGAGGGATAAATATTTTCTTAGGACACTGGAGACTCCTTTCATTTTGTTCTGAGAAACAGTGCGAAGGGATCTTATATGAACACATGATGGGACAGATTCAGTTTAACATGTTGTCTCAAAGGTGGTACCTCTGACAGTGTAGCACTCTGTTCACTGCACAAAATGTCAGCCTAGATGTTGCATTCAAAATCAAAAGCAAGGTTATGTTGTGCCATCCCTGGATGACGGTGTTATTCAAAAACATGTGTCAATTCCTGTAAAATAGGAGACTCTTGACAGCCAGAAATTAGTGAATGCTACTGGATTCAACAAGGTATCTGTGACAGACCTGTCTTGGTAACACTGGGCTTCCAACCATTGAAAAGCTCATGAAATTCTCCAATCATCTTTAAAAGGAGCAAAACAAAGACTTGTATTTATGTAAGTTAAAACAAACAGCTCTGGATGCTGGAAACCTGACATAAAAATAGAATTTGCTGAGAAACTTAACAGGTCTGACAGCATCTTTGGAGAGAAAACATAGTCAAACATTTGTGTTCAGTTCTGAGAAAGGGTCTCCAGATTGGAAACATTAATTCGGTTTTCTCTTCACTTGAATTTATACAATATGTTTTCAGAATCAGCAGACCCCTCAAAGCCCTTTACAGCTAATTAAATAGTTTTGAAGTGTAGTCATTGATATAATACCTTTAGTGGCTTTACTGACACAATTATTGCTCAGGGCTTCTCACAGCACCAGGGTCCCAGGTTCAATTCCAGCCTCGGGCAACTGTCTGTGTGGAGCTTACACGTTCTCCCCGTGTCTCTGTGGGTTTCCTCTGGGTGCTCTGGTTTCCTCCCACAGTCCAACAATGTGCAGGTCAGGTGAATTGGCCGTGCTAAATTGCCCATAGTAGTAGGTGCATTAGTCAGAGGGAAATGGGTCTGGGTGGGTTACTCTTCGGAGGGTTGGTGTGGACTGGTTGGGCTGAAGGGCCTGTTTCCACACTGTAGGGAATCTAACCTAATTCCAAAAGCAATGTGGAAAACCAATCACGAGGGAAAGAAAAATGCTTGGTGATAAAGATCAAAAGCAAAACAACAAAAGAAGGCTTTAACTGATGAAAAGAGGGAAGCAAAGCCTGGTAATCACTCCCAATCTGTGAGTGACAGTGGTGACTCCACAAGTCTTTGTAAAACATTGCTCTACATTTGTACATAAAACATATTGAGCTTGACACCAGCAAAACATTGAATGTTAACGATGAGCCAAATGTTCTGTTCTTTTCATTTTGTGCAAACGTTAACATAAAGTCAGTGAAGATTCTCTGGAATCTTACTGAATATATTTTTAAACTGGTTTAATGGGCACAGATGCAATGAATTTAATGCCAAAGTGATTATTTTTTAGCTGGATGCAAATACAGCTAAAGATTAGACCCATCTTTGTGCACTCCTTCACCAAAAGCCTACGTTGTTTCAATTGTAGAATCCAGCTTCAAAGGAGGCCACTTGGCTCTTCATTCTGGTGCAAGCTCTTTGAAAAATATATTTAATTTTGTCCCTCCTTCCAGCTCCCTCTCATTAGTCCCCTTCAAGTACAGGTCCAGTTGATGAAAGGTCATTGCCATAAAATATTAATGCTATCTCTCTAGCATCACAAATCCTGATTTACCAGCACTTTCTGTTTTTATTTCAGATTTCCACTATCTGCAGTATTTGTACTTTTATACTTTTGTTTCAGATGCTCTCCCTGTGCTTTAATCAATTCACAGTTCCTGTATGTTATTGGGAATTAACAATTTTTGATTTGAAGATTGGAGGAAAATGCATGAAATGTGATCATGATTTGGAGATGCCAGTGTTGGACTGGGGTGTACGAAGTTAAAAATCGCACAATACCAGGTTATAGTTCAACAGGTTTAATTGGAAGTACACTAGCTTTCGGAGCGATGACCTGATGAAGGAGCGTCGCTCCGAAAGCTAGTGTGCTTCCAATTAAAACTGTTGGACTATAACCTGGTGTTGTGTGATTTTTAACTTTGAAATGAGATCATTCACCATAGCAAGCATTGGCCTGGTACTATCTGACTGAAACTCAATTGACCTAATTTACATGGTGGAACAGCATTGCTTTCACACACTAATGCAGTGCAAGAATCAACATGTGTTAATGTAGGAACTGCAATAGAACTGACCCAACACATTCACTCTGGATATCAACATCTTTCAGTTTAGAAGTGTTTTCTTCAACAATTTTTACAAGTGTAGTGTAAGGTCCAAAATTCCTGACACTTTGGTTGATTCATAATGAGTTCACCGAAAGGATTGCTTCAAGGAATGATGATTGAAGTGGTTGACTTTAATCTGCAAGTTTTATTTTTTAACCAAGTTTCCACAAATGACATTTCCTGAGATTTTGCACATGCTCCCTCTGTTCAAACGGGGTTTGACACTTCAAATTCAAACACATTTTCTTCTTTACTAGAACCTGTCATTAAATCAATTTTGTTATGCAGCCCCCTGTGGTCTGATGTATGTCTCTTGAATTTGGCACCTCTTTGCATTTCCTCTGCTTCAATGCTAACTTTTATGGCAGAGCTTTAAAGCTGTCTGGGCTGAACATACTGGTGCACGCTTACTCAATGCTCATACTTTATTAATTCTTTTCTCATTCATGGGATGTGGTACACCTTCAAAAGGCTTTTTCAAACCTTACTGTACAATGGGGTCTTCAGTCAACACACTAGCATTTCTCCCTAGTGCCAGATTACTCCTACATTTGTGAGATCTTGTGCACAATATTATAGGGATCTGAGCGACATGGACTATGGTGGGATTTTGGGGGAGAGTCAGATGAGACGTTTGGTGAGTCTCATCGCAACATTTCGCTCCACCTGTTATGCATCTTACAAGCAGCAGTGGTGAATCTTTTTCATCAGGTAGCTGTGACCTGCCAATAAAGGGGAACTAATGTTTGCTAAATGCCTTAATGATGTCTCAATAATATTCAGATTTCTGTCTTCTCAAATGCACCAAACCAGCCAGGCATTGAGAAAACCACACCATGGAAACCGGCATGGATGCCCAGCGAATTCAGTTCTCCACTCGCTGCAAATGGCCTCTGTGCTGAGAATGACCCATGGGCACCATCCACACCCATTCCTCTTCCACAGATACTGGTACCTGGCATATGCTAACCCCTCACAACCATCATAGCTCCTCTTTTAGACCATTGTAGGCCACTGAGGAAGTACAGCCTTGAATTTCAGATAGACTGACATGTGGCACTGCAAGGTAGCAGCAGGGATATCTCCTCAGTCTCGTTGTTGCAGTGGGAAGGAGAGGGTGTCCTAGTATGATCAGTGATAGCCATTGCCCAGACACACCCCACATTCAGTCCAAGTGCTTAGCCGTGCTCAGTTGTCAGCTCAGGGCCTCTCACTGTCAGGGTATCTGTCCATCTACAATGCAGGGAATGGGCTGTTCTCAGTCTTGTAGGGCCAGCAACAGCAATTGGGGGTCAGCTCAGTCATGTCTCAGGGATGCTCATCAAATTCAGTCAGAGGTTTGGCATTAACACACTCCTGGGGTCCCACCCATCAACCGTATAGGGTGGTTTTCAAGGAGCTGGCCTTAGAGGTATTTTTGTACTCTATTTCCTTCAGAATAAAGGCCAGTATTCCACTTGCCTTCCCTATTTTCCGCTGAACTTGTAGACTTGCTTTTGGTGACCCATGCTTAAGGATCCCCAAGTGCCAGTGTGCTGCAGTTTTCTGCAGTTATAGAGTCATAACGTCCTACAGCACGGAGACAGGCCCTTTGGCCTAAACTGGTCCATGCCGACCAAAATGTTAATCCATACTCATCCCATTTCCCTGCACTTGGCCCATATCCTTTTAATCTCTTCCTTTCCATGTATTTGTCCAAATGCCTTTTAAATGTTGTTAATGTACCTGCCCCAACCACTTCCGTTGGCAGCTTATTCCATATGTGTACCACCCTCTGTGTAAAACAATTGTCCCTCAGGTTCCTTTCTATTCTTTCCCCTCTAACCTTAAACTGATACTGTCTAGTCCTCGATTCCCTAACCCTGGGAAAAAGACTGAGTGGATTCACCCTATCCATGCCTCTCATGATCTTATACACATCTATAAGGTCACCCTTCTGTTTTCTATGCTCTCAAAATAAGTCTTAGCTTATCCAACTACTCCCTATAACTCAGAAGATCTTTGTCCATTAAAATAGTATTCAGCTTCTCTATTCTTTCTGCCAAAGTGCATTGCTTTATTTTTTGCATTATATTGCATCTACCAAGGTTTTGTATACTTACTTGACTCATCAATATATCTCTGTAAACGTTTTGTGTCATCCTTACCATTTGTCTTTCTGCTTATTTTTGTATCATCCACAAACTTGGTGACATTACTTTCACTTTTCCAAAACAAGTCATTAATATATATTGTCTATATGAGGCACACCACTAGTTATAGGTTGCCTTTCAGAAAATGAATCCCATTATCTCAATATTCTGTCTTTGATTAGTTAGCCAATTCCATGTCCAGTATCTAGTAAACTACCTCTAAGACTGTGGGCTCTTATCTTCTTTGCTTGGCTTTATGTGTGAGATCTTTTTAAAGATCATTTCAAAATCCAGATGTATTATGCCCACTGCTTCCCTTACATCTATCCTACTTGTTACCTGCTCAAATTTGTTACCTCTACTAAATTTGTTAGGCATGGTTTTCTCTTTGTGAAACCATACTGACTGGTTGATAATATTCTACATACCGAAATGTGTGGTTATTAGATCCTTTAGAATAGACGCTAACATTTTCCCAATAGCAGATGCTCAGTTAACAGGGCCCATACTTGACTTTTTTTTTGTCTCTTACTAAATTAAGATGACAGTTTTCGAATCCTCTGGGACTTTTCAGAATCTAAGAATTCCTGGTAGATTGCGATGCATTATCCATTATTTCAGTAGCCACTTCCTTTAATAGGATGCACTCCATCAGGGGCAGGGGACACAAGAGTTATGCACCCCATTAGTTTCCCCCTTTAGCACTTTTTTCTCTAGCAGCTGTTATATTTATTTCCTCTCTTACATGTGCCCCTTGATCATTTAGCATTTTTGGAATTTGATTAATGCCTTCCATTGTGAGGGCAAATGTAAAGTATTTATTCAATTCTCCTGTCATTTCCTGTTCCTTATTATTTCTCCAGCCTTGTTCTCCAGGAGGTTTATGCTAACTTTGGCCTTTCTCTTCCTTTTTATATGTAATAAGAAACCCTTGATGTCCATCTTAATATTACTTGCAAGCTTATTCTCAAAGTTTATCTTCTCCTTCTTTCTTGATCATCTTTTAAGGTTTTGAAAACTTTCACTATCCTCTGGCATACTAATGTTTGCCACGTTAAATGTGAATAGCTTTCAATTTGAAGCTATCCCTGACTCTCCAATTAACCATGGTCAGTTTATCTCTTTCCTGGAATCTTTCTTTTTCACTGGGATATAACTTTGTGGTGAACCATAAACTATTTTCTTAAATGCCAATGTCCCTTAACCATCCTTTTTGCTAAACTCCTTTACTAGTTTGTTAAAGCTAGTTCTGCCCTCCTTCCTATGTAGTTACCCTTGATTCAAGCTTAGTGCAGTTATTTCCAACCCAAGTTCTTCCCTCACCCTCTGAATACTCAGTATGGTCACTGTTTTCGAGAGGATCTTTTATTCTGGCATCATGTATTAAACTTGTTTCACTTCACATCACCAGATCCAAATACCCTGATGCCTGGATAACCTATTATACTAGGAACCTGTCCCGAACACACTTTATGAATTCCTCCTTGTGGCTCCACCTACCAATCTGACTATCCAAATCTACATGAAAATTGAAATGACCCATAATTAATCTACTGTCTTTTTTACCTGTCTTCACTGCCGCCTGATTTATTTTGTCTCCTACAGTATGGCTACTGTTAAAGGACCTATAGACTGCTTGCATTAGTGTCTTTTTCCCCTTATTAATTCTTCCTTTAACAAAATGGATTTTACTCCTTTTGATCCAAGACCATTGTTTTGCAATTGCACTTATTCCATCCTCTATTAGCAAGATACCACATCACCTTCTTGTCTGTCCTTTCAAAAAATCGCGTACATCGGAATATTTAGTTCCCAGCTCTGATTTCCATGTCTCTGTCATTGCTATAAGCTCATAACCATTGACCTGTATTTATGCTGCTAATTCATTTATTTTGTTCCAAATACGAGTGACTGTAGGTAAACATAGCAACCGAATTGTGGAAGCAAAAACTCCACAAGCTTGGAAAATGAGGTGCATGAACAATAAGCCTGTTTTTAGTTACGTCAATTGGCCTATACATCAGGAGAATGTTCTCATATCATTGAATAATGACACTAGATCATTTAATCCTCTTTACACTCAATTGTATCTGAAACTTAACTCTAAATATGCATTTCAGTACGTATCCAAGAAGGGAAAATTTTGTGCTGTGAGTCTATAATTAATTTAAACATTTTAGAGACGTCAATGGATTGTAAGGAAAGAGCATTAAGTAAATAACATGACATGGTCCATGCTACAATTTATTTGCCACACAATAATATATCAACCCCTAGGTTATTTCTCCACAACAATCTCAGTTCGGTCAAAGCTCAGAATCATTAAGCTCTTCCCTCCTCATACCTGAACTAACCCAATACAGTTAACACTCAAAGTCCCACATAACCACCACCGACTAGGAAATTTCCATATCAGTGGGCAGTTATTCTTACTGTTAGAAATATTCAGGGGTAAATCAAATACATTGAGAAAGAAAAATATCCAAATGAACGGCCTTTTACTTTGAGCTTTCACATCTTATTGCTTCATGGTTCATGGTTCTGATCCCAGAATGCACTGGTAAAAATCCAAAAATAGTATAATTTGTCTTACTCAGTCACAGTAAATCATTGGTCTCAAAATCTCCTGTATGGCTCACATTTGCATTTGTTATAAAACCCGCTGTAAACAACATCACAGGAGATCCACCAATGCTGCACTAAAGGTTTTGCAAATAATATGAGTTATACCAATTTCTTGCATAAATATTTCTGAATAAGTGGAGCAAATTTTGACAAAATGGGACCCCAGTTTTCAGCATGACGCATAGAGACACAGAGATGAACAGCACGGAAACAGACCCTTTGGTCTAATTCGTCTATGCCGCACAGTTATCCCAACCTCATCCAGTCCCATTTGCTAGCACTTGGCCATATCTCTCTAAACACTTAATTAACCCATCCAGATGCCTTTTAAATGTTGTAATTCTACCAGTCTCCACCACTTCCTCGAGCAACTCATTCCATACACGTACCACCCTCTGTGTGAAAAAGTTGCCCCTTCGGTCCCATTTAAATCTTTCTCCTCTCACCCTAAACCTTGCCCTCTAGTTCTGCACTCCCTCACCTCTTTGTCTATTGTCTTTGTCTATTTACCGTATCCATGTCCCACATGATTTTATAAACCTCTGTAAGGTCACCCCTCAGCCTCCAACATTTCAGGGAAAACAGCTCCCGTCTATTCAGCCACTCCCTATAGCTCAAACCCTCCAACCCTGGCAACATCCTTGTAAATCTTTTCTGAACACTTTTAAGTTTCACAACAGCAATGCTCTTGGATGAAGACAGAATTGCACACCATATTTCAAAAGTGGCCTAACCAATGTCCAGTACAGCTGCAACCCCTCCCAACTCCTATACTCAATGTTCTGACTAATAAAAGAAAGCATACCAAATGCCTTCTTCACTATCCTATTTATCGAGACTTCACTTTCAAGACATAGTGAAACTTGAAAGGGTTCAGAAAAGATTTACACGGATGTTGCCAGGGTTGGAGGATTTGAGCTATAGGGAGAGGCTGAACAGGCTGGAGCTATTTTCCCTGGAGCGTCAGAGGCTGAGGGGTGACCTTATAGAGGGTTACAAAATTATGAGGGGCATGAATAGGATAAATATACAAAGTCTTTTCCCTGGGGTCAAGGAGTCCAGAACGAGAGGGCATAGGTTTAGGGTAAGAGGGGAAAGATATAAAAGAGACCTAAGGGGCAGTTTTTCACACAGAGGGTGATGTATGGAAAGAGCTGCCAGAGGAAGTGGTGGAGGCTGGTACAATTGTAACATTAAAAAGGCATTTGGATGTGTATATGAATAGGAACTGATTGGAGGGATATGGGCCAGGTGCTGGCAGGTGGGACTAGATTGGGTTGGGATATCTGGTCGTCATGAACTGGTTGGACCGAAGGGTTTGTTTCCATGCTGTACATCTCTATGACTCTATGACTCTATGGCATATGAATCTGCATTCCAAGATCTTGTTGTTCGGTAATACTCCCCAGGACCTTACCATTAAGTGTGTAAGTCCTGTCCTGAGTTGCCTTTCCAAAATGCAGTACCTCACATTTATCTAAATTAAACTCCATCTACCATGCCTAGGGCCTTTGGCCCATCTGATCAAGATCCTGTTGTACTCTAAGGTGACCTTCTTTGCTGTCCATTATACCTCCAATTTTGGAGTCATCTGCAAACTTGCTAACTATATCTCCTATGTTCACATCCAAATCATTTATACAAATGATGAAAAGCAGTGGACCCAGCACCGATCCTTGTGGCACTCCACTGGTCACAGGCCTCCAGTCCAAAAGGCAACCCTCCACCACCACCCTCTGCCTTCTACATTCGAGCCAGTTCTGTATCCAAATGTCTAGTTTTCACTGTATTCCATGAGATCTAACCTTGCTAATCAGTCTACCATGCGGAACATTGTTGAACATCTTAGTAAAGTCCACATAGATCACGTCCACGACTCAGCCCTCATCAATCCTCTTTGTTACTTCTTCAAAAAACTCAATCAAGTTTGTAAGACATGATTTCCCTTGCACAAAGCCATGTTGACTATTTCTAATCAGTCCTTGCCTTTCCAAATATATGTACATCCTGCCCCTCAGGATTCCCTCCAACAAGTTGCCCACCATCGACGTCAGCCTCACCGGTCTATAGTTCCCTGGCTTTTCCTTATCAATTTTCTTAATTAGTGGCACCAAGTTAGCCAACCTCCAGTCGTCTGGCACCTCACCTGTGACTATCAATGATACAAATGTCTAAGCAAGGTGCCCAGCAATCACTTCCCTAGCTTCTCAGTGAGTTCTAGCATACACCTGATCAGGTCCTGGGAATTTATCCACTGTTATGCATTTCAAGACATCCAGCATCTCATCCTCTGTAATATGGAAATTTTTCAAGATGTCACCATCTATTTCCCCATATTCTATATCTTCCATGTCTTTCTCCACAGTAAACACTGATGCAAAATACTCACTTGGTATCTCCCCCATCTCTGCGATTCTACACACAGGCTGCTTTGTTGATCTTTGAGGGGCCCTACTTTCTCCCTAGTTACTCTTTTGTCCTCAGTGTATTTGAAGGAACCCTTTGGATTCTCGTTTACCCTATTTGTCAAAGCTATCTCATGTCCCCTTTTTGCCCTGCTGATTTCCCTCTGAAGTCCTACTGCCTTTATACTCTTCTAATGATTCACTCGATCTCTGCTGCCTAAACCTGACAAATCCTTCCTTCTTTTCTCCAGCCACATTCACAATGAAAAACACATACAATCAGTGTCATTTTGATTAATCAAGGACTTACCCCATTCCTTTTCACAACAATTTTCACGTGAGAATGGCAGAACAGTTGTGTACCTAAATGTCAAACTGGAAAGAGCAGATGGTCCCACTGGAGTGGAGAGAGGACATGGTGACTGAGAATGTAACAAGGGAAGCTAAAAGAAAGGGAAGAAATGGGAGTGAGTTCATAATCTGATGGTGATGAACTCAACATTAAGTCCAGAAGGTTGTAAAGTTCATAAGCTGAAGATGAGATGTTGTTCTTCCAGTTTTTTCTGTGATTTGCTAGAGCACTGCAGCAATCCCAGGACAGACATGTGGGCACCATTGACAGCCATTCTCACTTCATCTGCTCTGTCTGCACCTTTTCTCCCCCAGCACTCACCTCCCCCGCCCCCACACTATTGCATAAATGCTGTCCCCTCAACATTTGATGTCAACTCTGATGAAGAGTCATCTAAACCCGAAAGGTTACCTTGCTCTCTTTCCACAGATCTTGCCTCACCCACTGTGGTTGCCAGCATTTTCTGTTTTCAGTACTGGACTGTGGCTGGATTGCTTTACCTCAGGTCATCCTAACATCATTTCCAAATAAATCTTCACGTTCTGAGCATAAGGAGTTTTGCAGCATGTAGTTGTATGTGCTCCAACGTGAGTTGATGACTTAGTCTGATGACAGGAGGTTTTCAAATGAGGTTTAAAGGAATTGGCTATTGAATTCTCGAACCTCTAGTTCAGACAAATCTAACATTTACACTTATTAGTACTGTCACTTTGCAGTCAATGAACTACTAACAGAGAAAACTTGTGATTAGAGTTAGATTAGATTAGATTAGATTACAGTGTGGAAACAGGCCCTTCGGCCCAACAAGTACACACCGACCCGCCGAAGCGAAACCCACCCATATCCCTACATTTACCCCTTACCTAACACTACGGGCAAATTAGTATGGCCAATTCACCTGACCCTGCACATCTTTGGACTGTGGGAGGAAACCGGAGCACCCGGAGGAAACCCACGCAGACACGGGGAGAACGTGCAAACTCCACACAGTCAGTCGCCTGAGGCGGGAATTGAACCCGGGTCTCTGGCGCTGTGAGGCAGCAGTGCTAACCACTGTGCCACCGTGCCGCCCACTTGATTTGCTGACAGTTGGAAAAAAAGCAAAAAGGTAATTTATCAAACATATATTTATTTTTTCAATCAGAATAAAGCAAAGGATCTCAGTTTGTCACGTAATTTCAACCAATTTGAAAGATATGTTCCTGATGTGCTGCTGTACATTTCAAATTCAGCATGACTCTGTTCATCTTCATTGAAGTAAGTGAAAATTTATTTCTGACGTATTTTGGGTGTTTAAGGATATGAGCACCAAAAGAAACTGGTGAATTTATTGATTTTAAGCTAATTTTAGACTGTTTATTGTTCTTGCAATAACAATCTTTTGTTTGTTGCAATATGTAAACTCCTCAAATTCTTTGTTTTATTTATTCATGGGATGTAGGCATCGCTGGCTGGGCCAGTACTTATTGACCATCCCTAATTGTTAAGAGTCAACCACACAGCTGTGGGTCTGGAGTTACATGGAGGCCAGACCAAGTAAGAATGGCAGATTTCCCTCTCTGCTCACCACTCAATCTTTAATTCCCAATTTTTAAGAAAACATTATGCAAGTTCCACCACTTGCCTTTGCAGGGTTCAGATCTTGGTCCCCTGAACATTACCAGGGTCGCTGGATTAATATTCTAGCAATAATACTGCCAAACCATTGCCTCCCTGTACTCCCTTATTTGTAGACCAAATTACTGTTACTAAATGCAAGGAAATCTCTCTCCCAGTCACCAGGCTCTAAATCATAGAATCATACAGTGCAGAAGAGGCCCTTCAGCCCATCCAGTCTGTACCAACTCATAAGAAGCACCTGACTTTCAACCTAATCTCATTTACCAGCACTTGGCCCATTGCCTTGAATATTTTGATGTGCCAGATGCTCATCCAGATACATTTTAAAGGTGTGAGGCAATTTACCTCTTTCAACATCCCAGACAACACATTTCCGACTGTCACCAGCCTCTGGGTTTTTCCTCCATTCCCCCTAAACCTCCTGCCCCTCACCTTGAGCTTGTGTGCCCTCGTGACTGACTCATTGAGTAAGCTGCTTCACTGTCCACTCTGGTCCATACTCCTCATAACCTTGTACCTCATTCAGATTCTCCCTCTTTCCTCTCTCCTCCAATGAAAACAACCCAAGCATATCCAACCTTCCCTCATTACTTCAATTTTCCATCCCTGGTAGCATCCTGGTGAATCTCCTCTGCATCCCCTCCAGTGCAATCACATCCTTCCTGTAATGTGACGACCAGAACTGCACATGGTACTCTCACTGTGGTCTCACCAAAGTTCTGCACAATTCCATCATGACTTCCCTGCTTTTGTAAGCTGTGTCTTGACTGATAAAGGTAAGCCTTTTTCACCACCTTACTCTCAGCCATTACGCCTTCTGTGTTCTGGGCCTCCAATGCTCCAGAACTTCCCTCAATTCTCACTACATTCCAAGGTCTACCACAACCACAACACTCTTCCCCACTTCCAGCTGTTAGGACTCTATCTCTCATTGTTCCCTAGATGCCTTTGCCAGTGGTTTCTGTGCTCAGTAACACTCCCCGCTACAACCATTCCTTCCCTAGTGGTCTCATCCCAAATCCCTGGACCAATGATCCTGGCTGCTGAGACTTGCTCCCGCTCTCCCAGAATCTCCTTTCAGTGGCACACCGAGCCAATGGATTCCACCAACTGCACTCCCACTCCATCTCTAACCCCAAAGCTTTTAGACTGAGATCCACCTTTTGCTGTGCTCTAAGCTTTTCCCTAAACTCGTAGCTGTTGCACCCAACCACTGTCTTCCTGCAGCTCCCAAGGGCATCTTCTGTAATAATTCAAAATCCTCCACTGCCTGCCTAATCAACATTGTTTATCTAAATCCTCTTGACTCTCCATGAACGATGCAATGAAAGATTTACTGGTACAAGTAAACAGATTGCACATATATGTAATTATTGTAACAGATGGTAATTATGTCTGTCCCCTAAATAAAATTCCTGCTGAGGTCTTAAGTAATGAATACGTTTTGTTTTAAATGTAAAACCTTGACGTGAGTCTGCAACCAAAACAAGGGATGGCACCAGACAATTTCAGAACAGTGACGTGTTTAAATGAAGCTAAAAGAAAGGGAAGAAATGGGAGTGAGTTCACATTCTGATAGTGTTGAACTCAACATTAAGTCCAGAAGGTTGTAAAGTTCCTAATCTGAAGATGAGATGTTGTTCTTCCAGTTTTTTCTGTGATTTGCTAGAGCACTGCAGCTGATCATATTTTTCTATCTTCTGTTATTCTATATATTGGGAATCAACGCAAGAATAATTGGCTCACCACAAACGTTACAGATGGTGTTACTATTCCTGTAGCAGCTTTCCAAATTGTAAGAAGATGGTTTGTGCCATGCCGATTAACGCTGTTAGTCATTGTCTGGTGTGGCTCATAAGGCCCACTCAGGCACGACAGTTTGTGCTGCACAGCAGGACAGTGGGCTGGGCAGATGTATGATTCACTCTGCTTTGTCTGGATCCTGTTCTGGACCAGCTGAGCTTTGAATTTCTGCTTGCCCTTTCCAGTGCCTGTCCAAGCAATCAGCCTCCAGAACAAAATGCAGTCAATGAGTCTCCCAGTTGCCAGTGTCAATGAACACCGTCTTTGTATCTCACTGACAGAAGCAAGGAGAAGAATATATGCCAAAACTCAACTATGTGTCACAGCGATACAAGTGTTTGTGATGTTGCTTCATCATAGCTTAACCGTTGTGGAGTTAGGAAAGAGGATTAAACTGAGCGTGTGCAAAGAAATCAAAAAGGCAACAAGTCCATCCACAAGGAAAGCAGCTCAGTTGAAAACAAAAGTTTGAAAAGTCATCGCAGATTGCAATTAGCAGTTTGAGAGGTAGGTGGAACACGATCTTGAGTTGTACTCTAGAGAGAACACTATCATCAAGGAAGCTCTATACATCACTGAAAGCCTATCGGATTTGGCAGATCTAGATATAGAGCACACGTGGGGGGGCAAAGCTATTAACACCCTTGCAATGAACAAAGTTCGAGTCCTGTTGCTTTGTTTCCTGAACAAACCATGCGTTTATACCTGGCTCTCCTCAGCATCTGGTTTAGATCAGCCAGGATTTAAAAGAATGGCTCAACAGGCCCTGATGGACTGAGAAAACAGGGGGGGGGATTGCAGATGCTGGAGATCAGGGTTGAAAAGTGTGGTGCTGGAAAAGCACAGCAGGTCAGGCAGCATCCAAGGAGCAGGAGAGTCGACGATTTGGGTATAAGCCCTTTATCAGAGATGCTATTGCTTTTCCAGATCCACACTTTTCGACATCGAGGCCTGATGGAACGGACAGCTCCTGCTTCTATCTTCTTCCATTTTCCAAAGTTCCTTCTGTGGTGTTCCATTCCAGGGAAAGGTTTATGCTAAATATAAAAACCTTCTCATGGAAGCCACACGCACTTGGCATTTCGGAGGTTCGTTTCTGAACTCAAATCTAGCCTATCCCTGAAGACAAGGCATACCAGGCTCAAAACATTGACTCTGTTTCTCTCTCTGCACAGATGTTGCCAGACCTACGGAGTTTCTCGCACTTTCTGTTGCTATGTCACATCTCCAGTATCTCCAGTAATTGGCTTTCTTCTCAATTTAGCTCCAGCTCAAACTCAGAAATTGAGAGCAATTCTGAGAACTTTGTAGACTGTGTTGAGTCAGTCCTCCTCATTCCTTAAGCACTTGCTTGTTACCTGACTATACACTACATTTGAAGATCTATGTTTATTGCTATAGTCATAGGGCTATTTAAAATTTTGATAAAGTAGGATGTGTCATGATTAAAGTTAGGGTTGGTTCATTTTATAGAGATTTTCGTTTTGTATACTTGGTGGCTATATTTAGTATTTAGTGAGTGTATTGTGTATATTTAGAAGAATATAATTCTAATGATGTGTTCAAGGGATTCTTAAGCAGTTCCATGTTAATTTTTGTAAAAGAAAACACTCACAGTATTGTCATTTCACTCTCTGTTGGGAGGGAAAGTCTTGTTATAGGGCAGCTCAGTAGTTAGCACTACTGAGCCTCATAGCACCAGGGACCTGGGTTCGATTCCCATTTCAGGTGCCTGGCTGTGTGGAGTTTGCACATTCTCCCTGTGTCTGCTTGGGTTTTCTCTGGGTGCTGTGGTTTCCTCCCACAATCCAAAGATGTTAGGGTTGGGTGAATTAGCCAGGCTAAATTGCCCATAGTGTTAGGTGCATTAGTCAGGTGCAGATTTTGGGGGATGGGTTACTCTTTGGAGGGTTGGTGTGGACTTGTTAGGCCAAATGGCCTGTTTCCATACTGTAGGGAAGCTAATCTAATGATAGCTTATTATTATTATGGATATATTATATTTGAAATGTACTGTTTTTCAGTAAGCAAACTGGACCAAATAAGCAATAGAGTGAAACTGAATGGCAATTCAGTCCATTGTAACTGCACTGGCTCTTTGAGAGATAGATCCAATCGCCAAAATGCCAAGGCTCTTGCACACATCTTCTGTCAATTGTGTAGCAGTACACTGAGGTAGGAATAATGTCGACAGTCAACCCTGCTCCCCTTGGTCCCTTTTATGCAACGAAATGTTGATGCACACAATTATTTGGAGATCCACATTGCAGCAGGATTACCTGGATTTACAATTGAACCTAGAAACTCCCTACCTAAGGCCATACTCATCATCCTGGCCTAGCCTGGTCTGCGACCCATTTGGCTCACTCTGGACAAAGCTACAGTGGGAACACATAACAAACAGGAATTCAGCTGTCAGTGCCACGATGCTAATAAGATTACTGTTCAAAACTAAGATGGACAACTAGACAGTAAGAAAATGATTGCACAAAATTGAATAAAACACCAGTTTTAAATATAGCGCAATAAATACCTTTCATTTTAAGGTGTGCCAATTGCTGCACAGCTCACGAGTATGTATCAGCAGTGCTATATGTCCCATAACTGCAGAACGTAAAACCTTGGGCAGCTTGCCAACAAAGTATCTGATGTCGGGTGGCAGGAGACAAGGTGCCTGCCTGGTCAGTAAGATGTTTGCAGCAGATGTACTCCATCGTGGGCCCTGTCAGCAAATCCTATCTAGACAGGACAGGGGACAAATTGACACAACAGCACTAATTCTTCAACCTGAGCCCAGACTTGACAAGATTCCTGTTCGTCCATGAAATTACCCTTCATGCCCCCAAACCAGAGGAGGGAGACAGAATCAGAAAGAGTTATGCTGGACAAAGTGGAGAATCTCTGTAAAAATTTCATGGCCATTGTGCTCAATCTTACTGAAAAAGGCAATGCATACCTTTGTATTTACTAGAAACCTAATTTTTACTGTCGAAAAAAATTAAGTTTCGAGGTCAGGTTCATCTCAGAGTGTATGAAATTCACATGCGTTGGTCTCTTTTGCACAGAGGTTTTTAGCTTGTGGTATGGCAGCACCCAGTCAGATTGTGATGGATAGGAACGTGTACAAGAATCTAGGCCTCCCATACCTGGGTGCTATTCCTACACTCAGCCCACACCAAGGGGCAGCAGCAATGGAGTACAGGCAATGTTTTATTTCTTAAAGACAGGCTAATTGTTAATGGGACAATGAAATATAGATTCTGCAACAGAATTGTTTTGCAGAGCGGAGGGAGACAGATGTAACCCTGGATGCCTTAGTGAGACAGATGGACAGGAGGAGTCCCAACTCTACAAAGGTCAGGAGATCCTCAGTGCCACAGTCAGATTGGAAGCTGGTGGATAATGAGGGGCCCCAAGATGTTTAATCACCTGGCACCAATGGTCAAGGTCAATGAATATATTCTTAATGTGATAGTTCTTGCTTCCTGCACTCTCCCCTCGTCGTTTCTTATGTACCACACCCTCATCATTCACCCAGCAGCATGCACTCACACCAGGGCACCCAGATATTCAACCTCACCCTCACACACCTCCCAATTGTGTCAGCCTCACACCTGACTCTCATTACCTTGACATAGATCTAGCTATTCAGCAATGGTATGCATACAGTACGATACAATTCCTGTCACTGTGTCCTCTCTCTTTGCAGGACAGGATGGGTAAGAGCAGAGCTAGTGGAGCCACAAGGCTGCTTACATTTCCAGAATCTCACAGAGAGGTGCTTTTTTCCATATGCGATGAAAACCACAGCACCTGACATCACTGAGGACTGAGAATTAACGTATCTTTCTGCCTCATGTCCTTCTCCTGTGCACAATCCCCCTGCTGTCTGTACGTAATGAGCAGACTGTTGTTGGTATGATCATGAACCACACACCCGTGCTTGGACTGGAAATTAACTTCTTTGCTCTCCTTCCTGGTGAGGATACAACTCATTCTTTGGCAATTGCATTAAACACTTCCAAAACTCTCACAGCAGTTAGGACCCGTGGTCCTTTAAATAATATGACAGTGGAAGCCATTTTGTCATCATTTACAAGAGTAAACAATACAGAGAGTGCCAAGAAGGCATGATCTCACCTTGGTATCCTGGTGTCACAGCTGTGCTGTGTGAAACCAGGATAGTGTTCCTGCTGTGTTTAGCCAGAAGCAGAAGACATAGCTCCAATCATCTTCAACAATGAATAACTTCACTACCTACCTCTCAGGAAGTCTGCTGAGCATCACTGGAAATGGCACTAATGAAATGAACTTTGTCGCTTTAATGCTCAGCATAACCCCTGAGGTTATTGACACAGCTTTAACTGTACAGCTCAAAGCAGCTGCCAATCTGAGACATTGTTTGGAGGGAACCTGGTTCCAAAACAAATTCTGACAAGCAGGACACATGAACAAGCAGAGTTCTTCCAACTCCAGTTGCGGAGGTAATTTTAATTTAGAGTATTTGTCAGGAAATTGCCAAGATCAGGTGCAATGCTGTTTCTCCTCCATGCCCAGTATGAGAGATAGAAAGAATAAATGATTTTGACATAATTACGTGATTTCTCATTTTTTTATTTGAAAGTTGGCAAATTAACAACTCAACTCCAAGCTCAGGAACCAGAGGACTACAGGCTGCAATCTAGACACTCTCCAGGAACATGCGTATTATTGTCTTCCAGCAATTCTTTATTAAAATAAACATTGAAATTAAAGGTAAAAATATGTCTAAACTTATTTTGAAGTCTACTCCATCATTGTAACATATACGGTTAAACTGACTCTTCACACTGGCCTTCAGTTATAGGGCCATTCCAACAGAGGTGTCTCTGTATGAGCTGTGGTCCTACTCTTACTAGGTACAGGAGAAATCCCATTTTAATTTGGGATTCAACCTGTTCAGATTCCGGACTATTTATGAGCTGTTTTACAAAATGGTTATGGAAATTTAACACCTTAATTTCCAAATGTATTTCTCTACTGTGATTACGGCAGTTTTTGGTAATTAATTGGTTGTTCACATTTAATATGCCATTCTTGTTGCAGTACGTTCTGCTGCTAATGTTTGCAAGCCAAGGAAGTTAATGATTGGCAAGTTTTTAAAAAATGTAAAATGCGTCACACCCTTTTTCTCTGTTGCTGATTTTATATTTAGCCTCAGAAGGATGTCGCTAAAGGCTGTCAAGAGTTTTTTATCCCTACATTCCACTCGGCCCAGTGCGGATTAATGGGAGCGCTAAAGTTGGTGGAGGCAAGATGGCGTCGAGGAATGGTGGTGCTGTTCCAGGCCACTGCTGGGCCCGGGTATCTGATGGCAGAGGCAATGGTTTGGGTGGGGTGCAGGGACCTGGGGCTCCTGAGTGCTTGCAGATGGAGGGATGCACTTTGTGGCTTTGTTTTTCTGATGGCGAGGACTCATGGAGGAGACAGGGGAGTGAGCTGGACCGTTCCTTCTCTTCTGGCTGTCTCTTTTATTTCTGCTTTTGCTTTTAATCCTGTCTTTTATACTGAAAGGTAGTACCGCAAAATGGTGACTGTGTACACTTTTCACTGTATTCCTACAGTCGAGTACATGGGGCAATAAAAATCTAAATCTGAAAGCCATTCGATTAACATTAAAGATACTGGAAACCTACACATTTTCTGGTGCAAACAGCCTAAAGACTATAGCCATTGTTGTGTGTGCACAGAAATTACTACAGTATTTTTTGACTGAATTAGTTAGATAGCCTAACATCTGCCATTGACGAAATGCAAGAATCAATTAATAAAGAGGTGGCCACAAGGCATTCAGATGATTACAGTACAATCAGATAGGGTCAACGTATTTTTGTGAAAGGAACATAGGAACCGGAGTAGGCCATTCAGCCTATCGAACCTGTTCCACCATTCAATGTGATCATGGCTGGGCTATGTCATAACTCCATGAACTTTTAACACCTTCACTTCACAAAGATTTATCTGTGTAAGTTTTAAAATTAACAACTGGTCTAGCAATGATCTCGTAAAGTGAGCTCATGTTGGACAAATTTATCAGAGTTCTTTGAGAAGGTAATAAGCAACATGGATAAAGGGGAAAAGGTAAATGTGGTGTTTTTAGATTTTCAAAACCCATCAGTTAAAGTGCCATATAAATTGAGGCTCCACATGGCATTAGTGGAGTATGGATAGCTTGGCAAGCCCAAAGCAACCAGGAAGTCAGGACACTATTGCAGTGCTGGAACGTCAAATATTTAAGATCTACGGCAATGACTTGAATGGAGGAATCGACTCAATTGTAGCCAGATTTGTTGAAGTTATGAGTAGATTGCATTGAGTTGGCAAATGGATCTAAATAATGCAAATGGGTCAACATTTGGCTGACAGAGTTTGATTATGAAGTTGCATACTTTGGCAGACAGATTAGAAAAGCAGAATGTTAATTAACTGGAGGGAGAGTGCAAAACGATATAGCGCAGAGATCTCTGTGTTCTTTTACATGCGCATACAGCAAATAATTAAGAAAGCAAATGGAATGCTGACCTTTATTGCAAGGAGAATGTGGTATGAAAATAGGGAATAAAAACTGAAAGAACTGCAAGTGCTGTAAATCAGGAACAAAACCAGAAATTGCTGGAAAAGCTCAGCAGGTCTGGCAGCATCTGTGGAGAGAAATCAGAGTTAACGTTTCAGGTTGAGTGACCCTTGCTCAAAACTGGAAAGTAGGGAAAGTCTTGCTATAAGATACAGAACATTGGTGAGGAGACATCTGGAGTACTTCTGGTCCACTTCCTTAAGGAGGAATATCTGAACATTGGAAGCAGTTGAGAGAAGGTTCACTTGGCTGAAATCTGGGATGAGTGAGTTGTCTTATAATTAAAGCTTAAGCAGGTTGGGCCTATATTTGTTAGAGTTAAGAAATATGAAAGTTGTCCCATTGAAACGTGTCAGATGTTTTCAAATCTTGACAGGGTATATACTGAGAAGATATCTCCTTTCATGAGGCTAGGGGAAGAGATTAAAAATAAGAGGTCTCCAATTTAAAATATAGCTGAAGATAAATTTCTTCCCCTAGAAATGGTTGTTCATCTTTGAAATTCTCTTCCACAGAGAATAGGGGATGCTGGACTATTGAATATAATGAGGACTATATTAGAAAGGTGATTGACAAGGGAATCAAAGGCTATGGAAGGGGTAGGGGCAATGGTAAGAAATAATTTGGATTTAAGACTACAATCAAGTCAGTTATGATTTTATTCAAATGATGAGCAGATTTGAGGGGCTGAATGGCCTAATACAACTCATTTTTTATGATCTAAATGATTACGATCTCAGTTTTGTAACTGTTATATACATTAATTTTGAGTTGTTCAATGTTTTTCATTGCTGAAGTCAGATAGTGGTAAATTACAAGATGGTGCAGTTTCTATTTTAAAAAATTGGTGCATAAACAGTTTGTTTTCGATGTCTGAATGCAAATGCTTCAAATTTCTGGGATTCATCAGTTATTTGGCGGCCATCACTAATGGATGTCAAAAGTTATGTAAGCTATGTTTCCTGCTGAGTTTAAGAATATTCTCGGTGGACATAATCCTATAACACAGATTTCTCATATCAGCCATTAATCTATAACTCCATTATTAATTCCAAATGGGAATGAATAGCATTTTTTTTAGATTACTTATGGTGTGGAAACAGGCCCTTTGGCCCAACAAATCCACACTGACCCTCCGAAGAGCAACCCACCCAGACTCATTCCCCTACATTTACCCCTTCACCTAACACTATGGGCAATTTGGCATGGCCAATTCACTTAACCTGCACATTTTTTTTGGATTGTGGGAGGAAACCCACACAAACACGGAGAGAATGTGCAAACTCCACACAGACAGTCGCCTGAGGAGGGAATTGAACCTGGGTCTCTGGCGGTGTGAGGCAGCAGAGCTAACCACTGTGCCACCGTGCTTCCCATGGAGTGAAATATTTGCATGAGCACTTATAATCTACTTTATTTAGTAAGTAAAATACCAGATACAGTGGATTTTTACATTTGTAGCAGGAAAATAGTATTTGACAATACTAATATAAATGGTCCCACCAATCTTTTGGCCAACACACCCAGTAGTATTAGATATTGCATTGTCCAGACTATTAAAGATAATGATACTTGCAATTGCTCTGTTTCCCTTACTTGTCAGAGTGGAGTATTCGCCAGTCTAAAGGGTAATTGTTGATATATTCAGCTTGATGTGACACCTGATATTGACAATGCAAAGGCTCAATTTCAAAATTCAGACACTGTTCTAAAGATAGCTTCTCACTACCTCAGGTTCTGGTAAGTACTTGCAAAAGCAGAGGATCAATAAATTATGACGTAGACTGTGTTCCCTGAACCGTGCAAACCCAATCCAATTGTTTGCCTCTGTGTAGATACAATACCCATTTGAGGCGAAAATGTAGTTTAATGGTGTTGAAACTGTCTTGATGGCTTTGCCTATTACTGAAGGTTGCTTATCTGTTCAGATGGATATGATGTACACTTTATTATTCTGAGTTTTTTTACCTGACACAGACGATAAATACTTTTGACTGATGTCAATTGGCAAGTGTAATCAGCACTATATTTTTAACACTATATGAAATGTCTTAGCACATAGCAGACTCCTTCCTGCCCATCCTCCAATGTCCGACTCTGAAGTTGTCCTAACCTCTATTGCTCACCTCCTTATTTCTACCAAGTCAGAATTCACATGACACCAGGCTATAGCCCAATAGGTTTATTTAAAATCACCTGCTTTCGGAGCATTGTTCCTTCGTCAAGTGAAGTTATTTTTACCAAGTGCTGTTTATCCATATTTGCTGATCTATAATGACTCCTGGTCAAGAAACACCTCAATTTAAAAAATTTCAGCTACGTTTTAAAATCCCTTCATTGCTGGGCCCCTCACTATTTCAGGACGTTCCTCAGGCTCCACAAACATTAGGGATATCTCCTCTCCTCTCACTCCAGCCTCTTAAGAAGTGCTGAATTAAATTGCTCTATTATGTATGGCTGTGCCTTCAGTAACCAAGGTCCGGAGCTCTGAAAATTAGTCCCTCACCCTCTCCAGATCACAAAATTTGGATTTGGTTTGTAAGGTTCAGACAACATAATTCATGTCCTAATTTGTCTTAATGTGGCTCAGTGTCAAACTTTGATTCATAGCGTTCCTGTGAAGCACCTTAGGAGCTTTCATTACATTTGAGTGTCTCAGTAAATACAAGCTGTTGCTGTAGACTTGCAATACAGAAAATGTCAATATTTGGCTGGTGTTTTAACACAAATTTCCATTTTCAGCATAAGGAAAGATTCGCATTTATATGGTTTCTCCTAAAATGTCAGGATTCCCCAAAACATTTTACCACTGAATAGGTCCCACTGAAGAGTAATCACTGTTATAATGAAAGAAACTGCTTAGAAATTATATAATGACCATATAATCTGCTTAATTGATGTCATTTGAGGCATATATATTCGTGACTCTGATATGGTGATAAAAGGCAAACTGCTTGAGGTTATCTCAGAGTACAATGGGATCTTGATCAGATGGGCCAATCGGCCAAGGAGAGGCAGATGAAGTTTAATTTAGATAAATGCGAGGTGCTGCACTTTGGAAAGGCAAATCAGGGCAGGACTTATACACTTCATAGTAAGGTACTGGGGAGTATTGCTGAACAAAGAGGCCTGTGGGCACAGGTTCATAGTTCCTTGAAAATGGAGTCTCAGATCGACAGGATAGTGAAGAAGGCATTTGGTGTGCTTTCTTTTACAGGTCAGAGTATTGAGTACAGGAGTTGGGAGGCCATGTTGCGGCTGTACAGGACATTGGTTAGACTACTGTTAGAATATTGCGTGCAATTCTGGTCTCCCCTCCTATCAGAAAGATGTTGTGAAACTTGAAAGGATTCAGAAAAGATTTACAAGGATGTTGGAGGATTTGAGCTATAGGGAGAGGCTGAATAGGTTGGGACTGTTTTCCCTGGAGCATTTGAGGCTAAAGGGTGACCTTATAGAGATTTATAAAATCATGAGGGGCATGGATAGGGTAAATAGACAAAGTCTTTTCCCTGGGGTCAGGGAGTTCAGAACTAGAGGGCATGGGTTTAGGGTAAGAGGGGAAAGATATAAAAGGGACTTAAGCGGCAACCTTTTCACGCAGAGGGTGGTACATACATGGAATGAGCTGCCAGAGGATGTGGTGGACGTTGGTCCAATGCAACATTTGAAAGGAATCTGGATGGGTATATGAATAGGAAGGCTTTAGAGGGATATGGGCCAAATGCTGGCAAATGGGACTAGATTAATTTAGATTTTAGATTTTAGATTTAGATTACAGTGTGGAAACATGCCCTTCGGCCCAACAAGTCCACACCAACCCGCTGAAGCGCAACCCACCCATACCCCTACATTTACCCCTTACCTAACACTACGGGCAATTTAGCATGGCCAATTCACCTTACCTGCACATCTTTGGACTGTGGGAGGAAACCGGAGCACCCGGAGGAAACCCACGCAGACACGGGGAGAACGTGCAAACTCCACACAGTCAGTCGCCTGAGGCGGGAATTGAACCCGGGTCTATGGCGCTGTGAGGCAGCAGTGCTAACCACTGTGCCACCGTGCCACCCAAAATTTAGGATATCTGGTCGGTAAGGACAAGTTGGACCAAAGGGTCTGTTTCCATGCTATACATCTCTATGACTCTATGCTTTTTGGGCTCTGACCAAGATGGCCAATTTGTCTCACTGACTGCAGTTCAGGGCAAAAAGCAATTTAAACCAGCTTTCTTCATTAACAGGAAATAACAATGTAGTGTATCTCACATAACATTGGGAAATGGTAGAGAAAAGAATAGGTTACTAATATACAAATATGTAACTTAAACTAAGTCCCATAAAGAAGCACTCAAGTGCGTGTGCGTGCACACACACACATTCATGATTATGACAGATAGTTTGATATAGATCTTATGAGTGAAATAAGAACTGTAGATTGAAAACAAAATTCTGAAATTAAAATGCTGGACTTCAGGGTTAAGTTGCTTCTGAGTTCCTTCTAATTTGTCATGCTGATACAATGACACGTTGTGGCCTGTAATCCGTTGCTTATTCTTCACTTCCATGGTTGGTCTGGTAGATCCAGGTCTTTGCTTTTTAGAAACCTTCCCTTGAAGCTTTGCTTTGGTTGTGTTGTTGAGTGAACTATCGTTCATTTTTCATTTCCATGGCCGATCTGATAGACCTGGACGTATTTAAACATATTTGTGTTTCCGTTCTTTTCATGCTCAGAGAGAGAGAGAGAAACATTTTCCAATTGCAAGCCTTGCATGGTGCTGGTTGCCGTGCACCTCCAGTTCTACGCCCAACCATTTGGAGCGCTGTAGTTGGATAGTCTTTCCACTAACTCAGTGACAGATGGTGCCAGCCTGTCACATTGCTTTGAAAAGATATCAGGTAAAATCTCCATTTCAGTTTATGGTTCAAGTGGGAATTGATGACTTGGATACAGTGGTCAATCTCTGTCACCTTTGTGATCACGAATAATGATTTAATAATAATGATTTAATTGTTTAAAAGCACAAACAGGCCTCTATTCCCAGCTTACCTTTGCCTGTTTGCTTTATTGACTGCCATCAACCTATAATCTTAGAATTCTTAGAATCAGCTGTACTCTCACTCCTACTGAAATGGGCGCTGTGAAAAGTTCACAGGTCGCCACTTATGACGCCATCTTAGGTACAAAGGTACCAAGGGACAGATTATTTAATACAAGTTCTGAGGGGAAATAAATTAGAAAATTAAAGAGATAAGCAGTTCAGAGTAACAGTTCTTCTGTCAATCCACACCAGCAGTGAGCCTCCTGTCTGTGCCAGACCTTGACTCTAGACCATGCCGGACTTCACCTTGAGCCTCTCAAGTCCAGGACACTGTTTTGGAATCATCTCAAGGCTGGAAGTGCACACTGGGCAGAGAGACCGCCATGCCAGGCCGCTGAGAGACCGCCATGCCAGGCCGCTGAGAGACCGCCACATCGGGGGGCTGGGAGGCCTCCATATCGGGAGAGGGGGAAGGGGCAGCTGAGAGACCACCACACTGGCCGTCCAAGAGACCACCACATCAGGGGGCTGAGAGACCACCACACCGGGCAGCTGAGTGACGGCCACACCAGGTGACCGAGAGACCACCACAACGGGCGACTGAGAGACCATCACACTGGGCGACCAAGAGACCACCACACCGGGTGACTGAGAGACCACCACACCGGGCGAACAAGAGACCACCACACCGGGTGACTGAGAGACCACCACACCGGGCAGCTGAGAGACCACAACACTGGGCGATTGAGAGACCACCACACCGGGCGATTGAGAGACCACCACACTGGGCGACCAAGAGACCACCACACCGGGCAACCAAGAGACCACCACACCAGGCAGCTGAGAGACCACAACACTGGGCGATTGAGAGACCACCACACTGGGCGACCAAGAGATAATCACACAGGGCGACCAAGAGACCACCACACCGGGCAACTGAGAGACCACCACACAGGGTGACTGAGAGACCATCACACTGGGTGACCAAGAGACCACCACACCGGGCAGCAGGGAGACCACAACACTGGGCGATTGAGAGACCACCACACAGGGCAACTGAGAGACCACCACACTGGGCGACCAGAGACCACCACACAGGGCAACTGAGAGACCATCACACTGGGTGACCAAGAGACCACCACACCGGGCAGCAGGGAGACCACAACACTGGGCGATTGAGAGACCACCACACAGGGCAACTGAGAGACCACCACACTGGGCGACCAAGAGACCACCACACAGGGCAGCTGAGACACCACCACACTGGGCGACCAAGAGACCATCACACCGGGCGACTGAGAGACCACCACACCGGGCGACTAAGAGACCACCACACCGGGCGACTGAGAGACCACCACACCGGGCAGCTGAGAGACCACAACACTGGGCGATTGAGAGACCACCCCTCTGGGCGACCAAGAGACCACCACACTGGGCAGCTGAGAGACCATCACACCGGGCGACTGAAAGACCACCACAGCAGGTGACTGTGAGACCACAACACTGGGCAGCTGAGAGACCATCACACCGGGCGACGGAGAGACCACCACACCGGGCGACTGAGAGACCATCACAGCGAAGGACCAAGAGACCACCACACTGTGCAGCTGAGAGACCACCACACTGGGCGACTGAGAGACCACCACACTGGGCGACTGAGAGACCACCACACCGGGCGACTGAGAGACCACCACACCGGGCGACTGAGAGACCATCACACCGGGCGACTAAGAGACCACCACACCGGGTGACTGAGAGACCACCACACCGGGCGACTGAGAGACCATCACACCGGGGACTGAGAGACCACCACACCGGGCGACTGAGAGACCACTACACTGGGCAACTGAGAGACCAGAACACTGGGCGATTGAGAGACCACCACACTGGGCGACCAAGAGACCACCACACCAGGCGACTGAGAGACCACCATACTGGGCAGCTGAGAGACCATCACACCGGGCAACCAAGAGACCACCACACAGGGCAACCAAGAGACCACCACACTGGGCAACCAAGAGACCACCACACCGGGCGACTGAGAGTCCATCACACCCGGCGACCAAGAGACCACCACACTGGGCAGCTGAGAGACCATCACACCGGGTGACTGAGAGACCATCACACCGGGCGACCAAGAGACCACCACACTGGGCAGCTGAGAGACCATCACACCGGGTGACTGAGAGACCATCACACCGGGCGACTAAGAGACCACCACACTGGGCAGCTGAGAGACCATCACACCGGGCGACTGAGAGACCACCACACAGGGTGACTGAGAGACCACCACACCGGGCAATTGAGAGACCACAACACTGGGCGATTGAGAGAACACCACACTGGGGGAGCAAGAGACCACCACACCAGGCGACTGAGAGACCACCACACCGGGCAATTGAGAGACCACAACACTGGGCGATTGAGAGAACACCACACTGGGGGAGCAAGAGACCACCACACCGGGCGACTGAGAGACCACCACACCGGGCAATTGAGAGACCACAACACTGGGCGATTGAGAGAACACCACACTGGGGGAGCAAGAGACCACCACACCGGGCGACTGAGAGACCACCACACCGGGCAATTGAGAGACCACAACACTGGGCGATTGAGAGAACAGCACACTGGGGGAGCAAGATACCACCACACCGGGCGACCAAGAGACTACCACACTGGATGACTGAGAGACCACCACACCAGGCGACTGAGAGACCACCACACTGGGCAGCTGAGAGACCATCACACCGGGCAACCAAGAGACCAACACACAGAGCAGCTGAGAGACCACAACACTGGGCGACCAAGAGACCACCACACTGGGCAGCTGAGAGACCACAACACTGGGCGACCAAGAGACCACCACACCGGGCAGCTGAGAGAGCAGAACACTGGGCCATTGAGAGACCACCACACTGGGCAACCAAGAGACCACCACACCGGGCGACTGAGAGTCCATCACACTGGGCAACCAAGAGACCACCACACTGGACAGCTGAGAGACCATCACACCGTGCGACTGAGAGACCATCACACCGGGCGACCAAGAGACCACCACTCTGGGCAGCTGAGAGACCACAACACTAGGCGACCAAGAGGCTACCACACCGGGCAGCTGAGAGACCACAACACTGGTAACCAAGAGACCACCACACCGGGCAGCTGAGAGAGCAGAACACTGGGCCATTGAGAGACCACCACACTGGGCAACCAAGAATCCACCACACCGGGCGACTGAGAGTCCATCACACCCGGCGACCAAGAGACCACCACACTGGGCAGCTGAGAGACCATCACACCGGGCGACTGAGAGACCACCACACCAGGCGACTGAGAGACCACCATACTGGGCGACCAAGAGACCATCACACCGGGTGACCAAGAGACCACCACACAGGGCAACTGAGAGACCACCACACCGGGCGACTGAGAGACCACAACACCGGGCGACTGAGAGACCATCACACCTGACGACCAAGAGACCATCACACTGGGCAGCTGAGAGACCACCACACCGGGCGACTGAGAGACCACCACACAGGACGACTGAGAGACCACCACACCGGGCAGCTGACAGACCACCACACAGGGCGACTGAGAGACCACCACACCGGTGGACTGAAAGACTACCACACCGGGCGACTGACAGACCACCACAGAGGGCGACTGACAGACCACCACACCGGGCGACTGAGAGACCACCACACTGGGCAGCTGAGAGACCATCACACCCGGCGATTGAGAGACCACCACACTGGGCAGCTGAGAGACCACAACACTGGGCGACCAAGAGACCATCACACCGGGCGACTGAGAGACCACCACACCAGGCGACTGAGAGACCACCACACCGGGCGACTGAGAGACCACCACACCAGGCGACTGAGAGACCACCACACTGGGCAGCTGAGAGACCAAAACACTGGGCGATTGAGAGACCAAAACACTGGGCGATTGAGAGACCACCACACAGGGGGACCAAGAGACCACCACACCAGGCAACTGAGAGACCATCACACCAGACGACCAAGAGACCACCACACCGGGCGACTAAGAGATCACCACACTGGGCGACTGAGAGACCACCACACAGGGCGATTGAGAGACCACCACACTGGGCGACCAAGAGACCACCACAACGGGCGACTAAGAGATCACCACACCGGGCGACTGAGAGACCACCACACAGGGCGACTGAGAGACCACCACACAGGGCGACTGAGAGACCACCACACTGGGCGACCAAGAGACCACCACAACGGGCGACCAAGAGACCACCACACCGGGCGACCAAGAGACCACCACACAGGGCGACTGAGAGACCACCACACCACGCGACTGAGAGACCACCACACTGGGCAGCTGAGAGACCACCACACCGGGCGACTGAGAGACCACCACACAGGGCGACTGAGAGACCACCACACAGGGCAGCTGACAGACCACCACACAGGGCGACTGAGAGACCACAACACTGGGCGACTGAGAGACCCTCACACCGGTCGACCAAGAGACCATCACACTGGGCAGCTGAGAGACCACCACACCGGACGACTGAGAGACCACCACACCGGGCGACTGAGAGACCACCACACAGGGTGACTGAGAGACCACCACACATGGCGACTGACAGACCACCACACAGGGCAGCTGACAGACCACCACACGGGGCAGCTGACAGACCACCACACTGGGCGACTGACAGACCACCACACAGGGCGACTGACAGACCATCACACCGGGCGACCAAGAGACCACCACACTGGGCAGCTGAGAGACCACCACACCGGGCGATTGAGAGACCACCACACAGGGCAGCTGACAGACCACCACACAGGGCGACTGAGAGACCACAACACTGGGCGACTGAGAGACCCTCACACCGGTCGACCAAGAGTCCACCACACAGGGCAGCTGAGAGACCACAACACTGGGCGACTGAGAGACCCTCACACCGGGCGACTGAGAGACCATCACACCGGGAGACCAAGAGACCACCGCACCGGGCGACCAAGAGACCATCACACAGGGCAGCTGAGAGACCAAAACACAGGGCGATTGAGAGACCACCACACAGGGCGACTGAGAGACCACCACACCGGGCGACCAAGAGACCACCACACAGGGCAGCTGAGAGACCAAAACACAGGGCGATAGAGAGACCACCACACAGGGGGACCAAGAGACCACCACACCAGGCAACTGAGATTCCATCACACCGGGCGATCAAGAGACCACCACACCGGGCGACCAAGAGACCACCACACCGGGCGACCAAGAGACCATCACACCGGGCGACCAAGAGACCACCACACAGGGCGACTGAGAGACCACCACACCGGGCGACTGAGTGACCACCACACCGAACGACTGAGAGACCACCACACCGGGCGGCTGAGAGACCACCACACCAGGCAGCTGAGATACCACAACACCGGGTGACCAAGAGACCACCACACCGGGCGACCAAGAGACCATCACACTGGGCGACCAAGAGACCATCACACCGGGCGACTGGGAGACCACAACACTGGGCGATTGAGAGACCACCACACAGGGCGACTGAGAGTCCACCACACAGGGCGACCAAGAGACCACCACACAGGGCAGCTGAGAGACCACAACACTGGGCGATTGAGAGACCACCACACAGGGCGACTGAGAGACCACCACACAGGGCGACCAAGAGACCACCACACCGGGCAGCTGAGAGACCACAACACTGGGCGATTGAGAGACCACCACACAGGGCGACTGAGAGACCACCACACAGGGCGACCAAGAGACCACCACACAGGGCAGCTGAGAGACCACAACACTGGGCGACCAAGAGCCCATCACACCAGACGACCAAGAGACCAACACACCGGGCGACTAAGAGATCACCACACCGGGCGACTGAGAGACCACCACACCGGGCGACTGAGAGACCACTACACTGGGCAACTGAGAGACCAGAACACTGGGCGATTGAGAGACCACCACACTGGGCGACCAAGAGACCACCACACCGGGCGACTGAGAGACCACCACACCAGGCGACTGAGAGACCACCAAACAAGGCGATTGAGAGACCACCACACCAGGCGACTGAGAGACCACCATACTGGGCAGCTGAGAGACCATCACACCGGGCAACCAAGAGACCACCACACAGGGCAACCAAGAGACCACAACACTGGGCGACCAAGAGACCACCACACCGGGCAGCTGAGAGAGCAGAACACTGGGCCATTGAGAGACCACCACACTGGGCAACCAAGAGACCATCACACCGGGTGACTGAGAGACCATCACACCGGGCGACCAAGAGACCACCACACTGGGCAGCTGAGAGACCATCACACCGGGCGACTGAGAGACCACCACACCGGGCAATTGAGAGACCACAACACTGGGCGATTGAGAGAACACCACACTGGGGGAGCAAGAGACCACCACACCGGACGACTGAGAGATCACCACACCGGGCAATTGAGAGACCACAACACTGGGCGATTGAGAGAACACCACACTGGGGGAGCAAGATACCACCACACCGGGCGACCAAGAGACTACCACACTGGACGACTGAGAGACCACCACACCAGGCGACTGAGAGACCACCACACTGGGCAGCTGAGAGACCACCACACCGGGCAACCAAGAGACCACCACACAGGGCAGCTGAGAGACCACAACACTGGGCGACCAAGAGACCACCACACTGGGCAGCTGAGAGACCACCACACTGGGCAACCAAGAGACCACCACACCGGGCAACCAAGAGACCACCACACAGGGCAGCTGAGAGACCACAACACTGGGCGACCAAGAGACCACCACACTGGGCAGCTGAGAGACCACAACACTGGGCGACTAAGAGACCACCACACTGGGCAGCTGAGAGACCATCACACCGGGCGACTGAGAGACCACCACACCGGGCAATTGAGAGACCACAACACTGGGCGATTGAGAGAACACCACACTGGGGGAGCAAGAGACCACCACACCGGGCGACTGAGAGACCACCACACCGGGCAATTGAGAGACCACAACACTGGGCGATTGAGAGAACAGCACACTGGGGGAGCAAGATACCACCACACCGGGCGACCAAGAGACTACCACACTGGATGACTGAGAGACCACCACACCAGGCGACTGAGAGACCACCACACTGGGCAGCTGAGAGACCATCACACCGGGCAACCAAGAGACCAACACACAGAGCAGCTGAGAGACCACAACACTGGGCGACCAAGAGACCACCACACTGGGCAGCTGAGAGACCACAACACTGGGCGACCAAGAGACCACCACACCGGGCAGCTGAGAGAGCAGAACACTGGGCCATTGAGAGACCACCACACTGGGCAACCAAGAGACCACCACACCGGGCGACTGAGAGTCCATCACACTGGGCAACCAAGAGACCACCACACTGGACAGCTGAGAGACCATCACACCGTGCGACTGAGAGACCATCACACCGGGCGACCAAGAGACCACCACTCTGGGCAGCTGAGAGACCACAACACTAGGCGACCAAGAGGCTACCACACCGGGCAGCTGAGAGACCACAACACTGGTAACCAAGAGACCACCACACCGGGCAGCTGAGAGAGCAGAACACTGGGCCATTGAGAGACCACCACACTGGGCAACCAAGAATCCACCACACCGGGCGACTGAGAGTCCATCACACCCGGCGACCAAGAGACCACCACACTGGGCAGCTGAGAGACCATCACACCGGGCGACTGAGAGACCACCACACCAGGCGACTGAGAGACCACCATACTGGGCGACCAAGAGACCATCACACCGGGTGACCAAGAGACCACCACACAGGGCAACTGAGAGACCACCACACCGGGCGACTGAGAGACCACAACACCGGGCGACTGAGAGACCATCACACCTGACGACCAAGAGACCATCACACTGGGCAGCTGAGAGACCACCACACCGGGCGACTGAGAGACCACCACACAGGACGACTGAGAGACCACCACACCGGGCAGCTGACAGACCACCACACAGGGCGACTGAGAGACCACCACACCGGTGGACTGAAAGACTACCACACCGGGCGACTGACAGACCACCACAGAGGGCGACTGACAGACCACCACACCGGGCGACTGAGAGACCACCACACTGGGCAGCTGAGAGACCATCACACCCGGCGATTGAGAGACCACCACACTGGGCAGCTGAGAGACCACAACACTGGGCGACCAAGAGACCATCACACCGGGCGACTGAGAGACCACCACACCAGGCGACTGAGAGACCACCACACCGGGCGACTGAGAGACCACCACACCAGGCGACTGAGAGACCACCACACTGGGCAGCTGAGAGACCAAAACACTGGGCGATTGAGAGACCAAAACACTGGGCG
Source organism: Chiloscyllium plagiosum (assembly GCF_037043375.1). NCBI lineage: Eukaryota > Metazoa > Chordata > Chondrichthyes > Orectolobiformes > Hemiscylliidae > Chiloscyllium > Chiloscyllium plagiosum. Next base: position 51,802,443 of record NW_028270161.1, read on the forward strand.
ATTGAGAGACCACCACACAGGGGGACCAAGAGACCACCACACCAGGCAACTGAGAGACCATCACACCAGACGACCAAGAGACCACCACACCGGGCGACTAAGAGATCACCACACTGGGCGACTGAGAGACCACCACACAGGGCGATTGAGAGACCACCACACTGGGCGACCAAGAGACCACCACAACGGGCGACTAAGAGATCACCACACCGGGCGACTGAGAGACCACCACACAGGGCGACTGAGAGACCACCACACTGGGCGACCAAGAGACCACCACAACGGGCGACCAAGAGACCACCACACCGGGCGACCAAGAGACCACCACACAGGGCGACTGAGAGACCACCACACCACGCGACTGAGAGACCACCACACTGGGCAGCTGAGAGACCACCACACCGGGCGACTGAGAGACCACCACACAGGGCGACTGAGAGACCACCACACAGGACAGCTGACAGACCACCACACAGGGCGACTGAGAGACCACAACACTGGGCGACTGAGAGACCCTCACACCGGTCGACCAAGAGACCATCACACTGGGCAGCTGAGAGACCACCACACCGGACGACTGAGAGACCACCACACCGGGCGACTGAGAGACCACCACACAGGGTGACTGAGAGACCACCACACATGGCGACTGACAGACCACCACACAGGGCAGCTGACAGACCACCACACGGGGCAGCTGACAGACCACCACACTGGGCGACTGACAGACCACCACACAGGGCGACTGACAGACCATCACACCGGGCGACCAAGAGACCACCACACTGGGCAGCTGAGAGACCACCACACCGGGCGATTGAGAGACCACCACACAGGGCAGCTGACAGACCACCACACAGGGCGACTGAGAGACCACAACACTGGGCGACTGAGAGACCCTCACACCGGTCGACCAAGAGTCCACCACACAGGGCAGCTGAGAGACCACAACACTGGGCGACTGAGAGACCCTCACACCGGGCGACTGAGAGACCATCACACCGGGAGACCAAGAGACCACCGCACCGGGCGACCAAGAGACCATCACACAGGGCAGCTGAGAGACCAAAACACAGGGCGATTGAGAGACCACCACACAGGGCGACTGAGAGACCACCACACCGGGCGACCAAGAGACCACCACACAGGGCAGCTGAGAGACCAAAACACAGGGCGATAGAGAGACCACCACACAGGGGGACCAAGAGACCACCACACCAGGCAACTGAGATTCCATCACACCGGGCGATCAAGAGACCACCACACCGGGCGACCAAGAGACCACCACACCGGGCGACCAAGAGACCATCACACCGGGCGACCAAGAGACCACCACACAGGGCGACTGAGAGACCACCACACCGGGCGACTGAGTGACCACCACACCGAACGACTGAGAGACCACCACACCGGGCGGCTGAGAGACCACCACACCAGGCAGCTGAGATACCACAACACCGGGTGACCAAGAGACCACCACACCGGGCGACCAAGAGACCATCACACTGGGCGACCAAGAGACCATCACACCGGGCGACTGGGAGACCACAACACTGGGCGATTGAGAGACCACCACACAGGGCGACTGAGAGTCCACCACACAGGGCGACCAAGAGACCACCACACAGGGCAGCTGAGAGACCACAACACTGGGCGATTGAGAGACCACCACACAGGGCGACTGAGAGACCACCACACAGGGCGACCAAGAGACCACCACACCGGGCAGCTGAGAGACCACAACACTGGGCGATTGAGAGACCACCACACAGGGCGACTGAGAGACCACCACACAGGGCGACCAAGAGACCACCACACAGGGCAGCTGAGAGACCACAACACTGGGCGACCAAGAGCCCATCACACCAGACGACCAAGAGACCAACACACCGGGCGACTAAGAGATCACCACACCGGGCGACTGAGAGACCACCACACCGGGCGACTGAGAGACCACTACACTGGGCAACTGAGAGACCAGAACACTGGGCGATTGAGAGACCACCACACTGGGCGACCAAGAGACCACCACACCGGGCGACTGAGAGACCACCACACCAGGCGACTGAGAGACCACCAAACAAGGCGATTGAGAGACCACCACACCAGGCGACTGAGAGACCACCATACTGGGCAGCTGAGAGACCATCACACCGGGCAACCAAGAGACCACCACACAGGGCAACCAAGAGACCACAACACTGGGCGACCAAGAGACCACCACACCGGGCAGCTGAGAGAGCAGAACACTGGGCCATTGAGAGACCACCACACTGGGCAACCAAGAGACCATCACACCGGGTGACTGAGAGACCATCACACCGGGCGACCAAGAGACCACCACACTGGGCAGCTGAGAGACCATCACACCGGGCGACTGAGAGACCACCACACCGGGCAATTGAGAGACCACAACACTGGGCGATTGAGAGAACACCACACTGGGGGAGCAAGAGACCACCACACCGGACGACTGAGAGATCACCACACCGGGCAATTGAGAGACCACAACACTGGGCGATTGAGAGAACACCACACTGGGGGAGCAAGATACCACCACACCGGGCGACCAAGAGACTACCACACTGGACGACTGAGAGACCACCACACCAGGCGACTGAGAGACCACCACACTGGGCAGCTGAGAGACCACCACACCGGGCAACCAAGAGACCACCACACTGGGCAGCTGAGAGACCACCACACTGGGCAACCAAGAGACCACCACACCGGGCAACCAAGAGACCACCACACAGGGCAGCTGTGAGACCACAACACTGGGCGACCAAGAGACCACCACACTGGGCAGCTGAGAGACCACAACACTGGGCGACTAAGAGACCACCACACCGGGCAGCTGAGAGAGCAGAACACTTGGCCATTGAGAGACCACCACACTGGGCAACCAAGAGACCACCACACCGGGCGACTGAGAGTCCATCACACTGGGCAACCAAGAGACCACCACACTGGACAGCTGAGAGACCATCACACCATGCGACTGAGAGACCATCACACCGGGCGACCAAGAGACCACCACACTGGGCAGCTGAGAGACCACAACACTGGGCGACCAAGAGACTACCACACCGGGCAGCTGAGAGACCACAACACTGGTAACCAAGAGATCACCACACCGGGCAGCTGAGAGAGCAGAACACTGGGCCATTGAGAGACCACCACACTGGGCAACCAAGAATCCAACACACCGGGCGACTGAGAGTCCATCACACCCGGCGACCAAGAGACCACCACACTGGGCAGCTGAGAGACCATCACACTGGGCGACTGAGAGACTACCACACCGGGCGACTGAGAGACCACCACACCAGGCGACTGAGAGACCACCATACTGGGCGACCAAGAGACCATCACATCGGGTGACCAAGAGACCACCACACAGGGCAACTGAGAGACCACCACACCGGGCGACTGAGAGACCACCACACCGGGCGACTGAGAGACCATCACACCTGACGACCAAGAGACCATCACACTGGGCAGCTGAGAGACCACCACACCGGGCGACCAAGAGACCACCACACAGGACGACTGAGAGACCACCACACCGGGCAGCTGACAGACCACCACACAGGGCGACTGAGAGACCACCACACCGGGCGACTGAAAGACTACCACACCGGACGACTGAGAGACCACCACAGAGGGCGACTGAGAGACCACCACACATGGCGACTGACAGACCACCACACAGGGCAGCTGACAGACCACCACACGGGGCAGCTGACAGACCACCACACTGGGCGACTGACCGACCACCACACAGGGCGACTGACAGACCACCACACCGGGCGACTGAGAGACCACCACACTGGGCAGCTGAGAGACCATCACACCCGGCGATTGAGAGACCACCACACTGGGCAGCTGAGAGACCACAACACTGGGCGACCAAGAGACCATCACACCGGGCGACTGAGAGACCACCACACCAGGCGACTGAGAGACCACCACACCGGGCGACTGAGAGACCACAACACTGGGCGACTGAGAGACCCTCTCACCGGGCGACTGAGAGACCATCACACCGGGAGACCAAGAGACCACCGCACCGGGCGACCAAGAGACCATCACACAGGGCAGCTGAGAGACCAAAACACAGGGCGATTGAGAGACCACCACACAGGGGGACCAAGAGACCACCACACCAGGCAACTGAGAGACCATCACACTGGGCGATCAAGAGACCACCACACCGGGCGACCAAGAGACCACCACACCGGGCGACCAAGAGACCATCACACCGGGCGACCAAGAGACCACCACACAGGGCGACTGAGAGACCACCACACAGGGCAGCTGACAGACCACCACACAGGGCGACTGAGAGACCACCACACCGGGCGACTGAGTGACCACCACACAGGACGACTGAGAGATCATCACACTGGGCGACCAAGAGACCACCACACCGGGCGACTGAGAGACCACCACACCAGGCAGCTGAGATACCACAACACCGGGTGACCAAGAGACCACCACACCGGGCGACCAAGAGACCATCACACTGGGTGACCAAGAGACCATCACACCGGGCGACTGGGAGACCACAACACTCTGCGACCAAGAGACCACCACACCGGGCAGCTGAGATACCACAACACCGGGTGACCAAGAGACCACCACACCGGGCGACCAAGAGACCACCACACAGGGCGACTGAGAGACGACAACACTGGGCGACTGAGAGACCCTCACACCGGTCGAACAAGAGTCCACCACACAGGGCAGCTGAGAGACCACCACACTGGGCGACCAAGAGACCACCACACCGGGCGACTGAGAGACCACCACACCAGGCGACTGAGAGACCACCAAACAATGCGATTGAGAGACCACCACACCAAGCGACTGAGAGACCACCATACTGGGCAGCTGAGAGACCATCACACCGGGCAACCAAGAGACCACCACACAGGGCAACCAAGAGACCACAACACTGGGTGACCAAGAGACCACCACACCGGGCAGCTGAGAGAGCAGAACACTGGGCCATTGAGAGACCACCACCCTGGGCAACCAAGAGACCACCACACCGGGCGACTGAGAGTCCATCACACCCGGCGACCAAGAGACCACCACACTGGGCAGCTGAGAGACCATCACACCGGGCGACTGAGAGACCATCACACCGGGCGACCAAGAGACCACCACACTGGGCAGCTGAGAGACCATCACACCGGGCAACTGAGAGACCACCACACCAGGCGACTGAGTGATCAACACACCGGGCAATTGAGAGACCACAACACTAGGCGATTGAGAGAACACCACACCGGGCGACCAAGAGACCACCACACCGGGCGACCAAGAGACTACCACACTGGGCGACTGAGAGACCACCACACCAGGCGACTGAGAGACCACCACACAGAGCGATTGAGAGACCACCACACCAGGCGACTGAGAGACCACCATACTGGGCGACCAAGAGACCATCACACCGGGCGACCAAGAGACCACCACACAGGGCGACTGAGAGACCACCACACCGGGCGACTGATAGACCACCACACCGGGCGGCTGAGAGACCACCACACTGGGCGACTGAGAGACCATCACACCGAGCGACCAAGAGACCATCACACTGGGCAGCTGAGAGACCACCACACTGGGCGACCAATAGACCACCACACAGGACGACTGAGAGACCACCACACCGGGCAGCTGACAGACCACCACACAGGGCGACTGAGAGACCACCACACCGGGCGACTGAAAGACCACCACACAGGACGACTGAGAGACCACCACACAGGGCGACTGACAGAGCATCACACAGGGCAGCTGACAGACCACCACACAGGGGGACTGACAGACCACAACACTGGGCGACTGAGAGACCCTCACACCGGTCGACCAAGAGTCCACCACACAGGGCAGCTGAGAGACCACAACACTGGGCGACTGAGAGACCCTCACACCGGGCGACTGAGAGACCATCACACCGGGAGACCAAGAGACCACCACACAGGGCGACCAAGAGACCACCACACCGGGCGACCAAGAGACCATCACACAGGGCAGCTGAGAGACCAAAACACAGGGCGATTGAGAGACCACCACACAGGGGGACCAAGAGACCACCACACCAGGCAACTGAGAGACCATCACACCGGGCGATCAAGAGACCACCACACCGGGCGACCAAGAGACCACCACACCGGGCGACCAAGAGACCATCACACCGGGCGACCAAGAGACCACCACACAGGGCGACTGAGAGACCACCACAAAGGGCAGCTGACAGACTACCACACCGGACGACTGAGAGACCACCACACAGGGTGACTGAGAGACCACCACACCGGGTGACTGAGAGACCACCACACAGGGCGACTGACAGACCACCACACAGGGCAGCTGACAGACCACCACACTGGGCGACTGACCGACCACCACTCAGGGCAGCTGACAGACCACCACACCGGGCGACCAAGAGACCACCACATCGGGCGACTGAGAGACCACCACACCGGGCGACCAAGAGACCACCACACAGGGCGACTGAGAGACCACCACACTAGGCAGCTGATAGACCACCACACAGGGTGACCAAGAGACCACCACACAGGGCGACTGAGAGACCACCACACCGGGCAACTGAGAGACCACCACACCGGGCAGCTGAGAGACCACCACACCGGGCGACTGAGAGACCCATCACACCAGGCGACCAAGAGACCACCACATCGGGCGACCGAGAGACCACCACACAGGGCGACTGAGAGACCACCACACAGGGCGACTGAGAGACCACCACACCGGGCGACTGACAGACCACCACACAGGGCAGCTGACAGACCACCACACAGGGCGACTGAGAGACCACCACACCGGGAAGCTGAGAGACCACCACACCGGGCGACCAAGAGACCATCACACCGGGCGACCAAGAGACCACCACACAGGGCGACTGAGAGACCACAACACTGGGCGACTGAGAGACCCTCACACCAGGCGACTGAGAGACCACCACACCGGGCAGCTGAGAGACCACCACACCGGGCGACTGAGAGACTATCACACCGGGCGACTGAGAGACCATCACACTGGGCAGCTGAGAGACCACCACACCGGGCGACTGAGAGACCACCACACCAGGCGACTGAGAGACCACCAAACAAGGCAATTGAGAGACCACCACACCAGGCGACTGAGAGACCACCATACTGGGCAGCTGAGAGAGCAGAACACTGGGCCATTGAGAGACCACCACACTGGGCAACCAAGAGACCACCACACCGGGCGACTGAGAGTCCATCACACCCGGCGACCAAGAGACCACCACACTGGGCAGCTGAGAGACCATCACACCGGGTGACTGAGAGACCATCACACCGGGCGACCAAGAGACCACCACACTGGGCAGCTGAGAGACCATCACACCAGGCGACTGAGAGACCACCACACAGGACGACTGAGAGATCATCACACTGGGCGACCAAGAGACCACCACACCGGGCGACTGAGAGCCCACCACACCAGGCAGCTGAGATACCACAACACCGGGTGACCAAGAGACCACCACACCGGGCGACCAAGAGACCATCACACTGGGCGACCAAGAGACCACCACACCGGGCGACTGAAAGACCACCACACTGGGCGACTGAGAGACCACCACACAGGGCAGCTGACAGACCACCACACAGGGCAGCTGACAGACCACCACACAGGGCGACTGAGAGACCACAACACCGGGTGACCAAGAGACCACCACACCGGGCGACCAAGAGACCATCACACTGGGCGACCAAGAGACCACCACACCGGGCGACTGAGAGACCACCACACCGGGCGACCAAGAGACCATCACACCGAACGACTGAGAGAACACCACACAGGGCGACTGAGAGACCACCACACAGGGCAGCTGACAGACTACCACACCGGGCAGCTGACAGACCACCACACTGGGCGACTGAGAGACCACCACACTGTGCAACTGACAGACCACCACACCGGGCAGCTGACAGACCACCACACCGGGTGACCAAGAGGCCACCATACCGGGCGACTGACAGACCACCACACCGGGCGACCAAGAGACCACCACACAGGCGACTGAGAGACCACAACACTAGGCAGCTGACAGACCACCAGACAGGGTGACCAAGAGACCACCACACCGGGCGACCAAGAGACCACTACACAGGTCAACTGTGAGACCACCACACTGGGCAGCTGAGAGACCACCACACCAGGCGATTGAGAGACCACCACACTGGGCAGCTGAGAGACCACCACACCAGGCGACTGAGAGACCACCATGCTGGGTGGCTGAGAGACCACCACACTGGGCAGTTGAGAGACCACCACGCAGTGACATCTCATATGATCGTTGGTAAGTGACCTATTCTTTGTGGTCACAGCAATAATCTTGTCCAACTTCCACAAATGTCTGACTGCTGCTTATGGTGTCACTGGTGAGCAGCGAAGGTGATTGCTGCTGGTTAAATGCTTGACATCCAGAATTTGAACTCTTGCCTTCTGTATTTCTCTGGATCTAGGCTGTAAATTGAGATGAATCCTGTTAAACAACTTAGTTTGCTTCAGTTGCAGTTGAACCTGATTGAGGCTGCCAGTAACACCCACAAAAATTACGAGACATTGCTGTGTTGACGTCAATAAGAGTCCCATGTGTGAACATGGCCCTCTAAAATAGAACACACAGACCACAAGGGACAAGGGCGGAAGAGATTCTATTACAGTTGTAGCACATGAACTGATTAATTTTCAACCAGAGTTACTACAAGTCTGAGCGATTGGAAGAAGCTTTTTTTTCACATTTTTGTTTCATGGGATAAGGGTGTTGCTCATCAGATTAGAATTTGTTGCCCTCGAGCAGAGTATCTTGCTCACCCATTTCAGAGGGCAGTTAAGGGTCAGCCATATTGCTATTGGCCTGGAGGTATGTGATCCAGTATGGCAGATTTCTTTCCCTGAAAGACATTAGCAAATCAGAGTCAGGTTTTGACAGCAAGCAGTGATCGTTTCATGGTCGCCATTACTCGGATGAGCATTCAATTCCAGATTTTCATCAATTAGATTCAAGTTAGCCATCTGCACTGGTGAGATTTGAATCCATGCTCCCATTAGCTTGATTACAGGTTCTGGTGATGTTAACACTATGCCACCACCTTGCATGTACAAGATTAAAATTGCAACCAATTCGAAATATTAACTGGTAACAGGAAGGTTAGCCTTTCCCTCCTTATTGGTTTCAAACACTGGGTGGGACACTGGTGAAAGGGGGGTAAAATCTATCAGTAAGGCTGTGTTTTCCCTCTTCTCACGCGTGCCATGGCTCTGACACTGGGTGTTTCATTTGGAATCCATGACAAGCAAGTCCTGATGCAGAGACCCTGAGCGTCAGCAACACATGGGGACTCTCTGCAAAGCTGCACCACACCACCTCCTCATCAGAACATCAACACATAGGAAAATATGTGAAAACATAAGCATATCACAATTTCATATGTACACTTAAATGAAACTGATTCAGTGGTTTTATGCAGTTTGTCTGCATATTGGGGCTAAGTGTGCTCATTGGCCTTAATCCATACCCAAATCCTCCCCTGTGGAGAGGCAAGTGTGGAAATTAATTGTGTTTCCAGCCCATTTTCCTCTTATTTTCCTGGTCTATTTCCCACCATGGAGATCTTTCTCTGTCAGGGGAATCCTGACATTGAACTTTTCTTCCGCCTTCCACCCCCCCACTCCCAACTCCAGCCCCACACCAGGTCCTAGCTCCCAGCCCTGCTGTGTTTTTACCATCCCTCCAGACCTCCCCCTCACTGAGAATGAACAATCAGTCCTCAGTAAAGGCCTCACCTTCATCCCTCTATGCTCCCTGATCAATGAATTCAACACGCGTTGCGACATGGAACGTTTACTCCGCCGACGTCACTTCCTGTCTCTGGGGTAATATCCAGTAGACAGTCCGATTTCCCAGGTGGGAGCTAGACCAAGTGAAACCTCGTCTCCTCCCCTTCCAGCCCTGAATGCTCACCTGCTGGTGCCTTTGGTCTAATCTTGAGGCCCAAGTGAGAGACCACTCAAACCTCATCAAAAAAGGTTAGTAATACTCCTCTGTCTCACGCTGTATGCTTCAAAAAATGAGGGGTAGTATACCAGGAATCTTGATGCCCAAATATTAATGTTTTCCTTTACATTTTCTTATTTTCATTCTACCAAGTCATAGGAACCTATGGACAATGATAGACAGGAAAATAGCCTCTGGCCTGTGTAGTATGTCTCAAACGCAGCAACAATTTAGATTAGATTAGATTTTTAGATTAGATTACTTTACAGTGTGGAAACAGGCCCTTCGGCCCAACAAGTCCACACCGACCCGCCGAAGCGCAACCCACCCAGACCCACTCCCCTACACTTACCCCTGCACCTAACACCACGGGCAATTCAGCATGGCCAATCCACCTGACCTGCACATTTTTGGACTGTGGGAGGAAACCGGAGCACCCGGAGGAAACCCACGCAGACACGGGGAGAATGTGCAAACTCCAGACAGTCAGTCGCCTGAGGCGGGAATTGAACCCGGGTCTCTTGCGCTGTGAGGCAGCAGTGCTAACCACTGTGCCACCGTGCTGCCCACACTTTAAGATACAGACAGTAAAGACGATGCCAATTCCCACGAGAGAAGGAGTTTCAGGCAAACCCAAGTCACTTGTGTTTTTTGTTCCTTTAGAGTGGCTTTCTATCATGCCTGTTGTTGCAGTAATGAACTTTTCTGGTGGTTCTGATAGGAGCTGCTGCTTGATAATGGGAACCGGGACTGGTTCACCGTCCAGCATAAGGAATACCTTTCTGGAGAAACCTCTTTACATAACAAGGAAGACTGAACTTACCATAGACATAGTTGAGATGCAAAGCATTGTTATATTTAAGGAAAGACAAACTAAATAGATGATCGAGAAAGGAATTAAAGGATCTATTGATGGGGTTAAAGGAAGAGGAACGGGAGGACTCTTCTTAGGAGCATACGTACAGATATAGATCAGTTCAGGCAAGTGGCCAGGTTCTTCACTGAAAATCCTTTGTGACTGGTCTCCTTTCACCTCAGCTCATGAGAAAACAACATTCCATCTCTTTTGCTCAGTGACCCCCGATGGATCATGCCCACCATTTACAAAGGATGCTGTTTATACTTGTACAGCCACTTGTCCCTTGTGTCCATATTTTCCATTTCTACTTTGGCCAGTCTTTCGCTTTCATGGGAAAGGGTGGCTGCTGAAACAGTAAGCAAGCTTACAAAAATGCAAGTGAAGGTACCAATAATATTCAGCATTCTTGGATCATAGTTTGATATACAGCAGATAAGAAGAGGGGGGCAAGGCAACCTGGGTGTTGAGGGAACTTCCTTTGTTAATTGGAGAACCCCAGGTTGCATTGTTTAAGATGTGTTAATGATTGATCTGAAAGAATAGACAGAACATCAAAAAAAACCTGCACTAAAGAAGGTTACAGATGCATCATAATGATTACAGGATAATCATCTCATTCTGCAGTTCAGATGAAAATATAAAGTGCACGTGAAACTTGAATGATTTATGACAATTGTTTAAGCTTGAACTTATGTTTCTTCAAAATATATCATCATCTAATGACCTCCTGCTATCAGAGGTCAGATAGATGTTGCATAGTTTTATAATAATATCTGCACACTACCACATGAGGAACAAAGTATTACCTTCCTCTTAAGGTGCAGCCTGGTTTAATCTGGGCTTTTACCCGAAACGTCAATCTTCCTGCTCCTCAGATGCTGCCTGACCTGCTATGCTTTTCCAGCACCACTTTAATCTAGACTCCGACTATAGAATCAACAACCTACATTTATGTAACATGTTAATGTAAATGATCCCAGACTGTTTCATAGAGGTGTAAACCATAAGAAAACAGAGACCTTTAAGAAGAATGCTTTGGTGAAAGAGATGGTTTTTAATGAAGACTTTAAAAGAGACGGTGGGAGGTGAAAAGGTGGCAAGAAGGAGAGGAACTTGGAATGAAATGTTATAAATGTGGCAGCCTATGAGACAAAGGGAGGGGAGATTGTAATTTCAGAGGCTAAAGACAGTCATCATTACAAGGCTTTCACTTCCATTAGCAATTTACTTACCTGTCACCGTTAGGATGCTTATAATATCTTACCACCATGAAGACTGATGCAAAACATTGGTTTGAATAGAACATAGAACAGTACAGCACAGAACAGGCCCTTCAGCCCACGATGTTGTGCTGACCACTGATCCTCATGTATGCACCCTCAAATTTCCGTGACCATATGCATGTCCAGTAGTCTCTTAAATGTCCCCAATGACCTTGCTTCCACAACTGCTGCTGGCAACACATTCCATGTTCTCACAACTCTCTGTGTAAAGAACCCGCCTCTGACATCCCTCTATACTTTCCTCCAACCAGCTTAAAACTATGACCCCTCCTGTTAGTCATTTCTGCCGTGGGAAATAGTCTCTGTCTATCGACTCTATCTATGCCTCTCATTGTCTTGTATACCTCAATTAGGTCCCCTCTACTCCTCCTTTTCTCCAATGAAGAAAGTCGGAGCTCAGTCAACCTCTCTTCATAAGATAAGCCCTCCAGTCCAGGCAGCATCCTGGTAAACCTCCTCTGAACCCTCTCAAAAGCATCCACATCTTTCCTATAATAGGGCGACCAGAACTGGACGCAGTATTCCAAATGTGGTCTAACCAAAGTTTTATAGAGCTGCAACAAGATCTCACGACTCTTAAACTCAATCCCCCTTTTAATGAAAGCCAAAACACCATATGCTTTCTTAACAACCCTGTCCACTTGGGTGGCCATTTTAAGGGATCTATGTACCTGCACCCCAAGATCCCTCTGTTCCTCCACACTGCCAAGAATCCTATCCTTAATCCTGTACTCAGCTTTCAAATTCGACCTTCCAAAATGCATCACCTCGCATTTATCCAAGTTGAACTCCATCTGCCACCTCTCAGCCCAGCTCTGCATCCTGTCAATGTCCCGCTGCAGCCTACAACAGCCCTCTATACTGTCATCCTATTATGTGCAGTTTCCCTGTCCTTTTCAACCAGAATTTTTTGTTTGTTGATCACTACGAAATATGCGCTTAAATATCTTCCAATGACTTTCCCCATAGCCTATTATCCCACCTCACTTCAGACAACTTTTTCTTCATATCCCCATCTTTACCCTTATTTAAGTTGGGGACACATTTAGATTATCGTTTGCATCGTCACTACCCTGCACCCCTGCTTGACAAAGTGGAGCCCTGTGAATAGACAAAAAATAATGTTTCTAATGAACGTTTCTGGGAAGGTTTCAGGAACTGGTCTTTCTTCAAACAGCTGCAACTGAATTGCAAGGTACTATTAAGTGTCTTTAACCAGGCTGCTGACTGAGTCATTGTTCTTTATAACTCTACCCACCCCCACTGCTCACCACTCAACATAGCCAGTATCGGAGAATTATCTTCCTTTTGACAGTCTGGTTTCATTTCAATATTAACCTGTGCAATTATCTTGCAAAGAGCTTGAGCATTGATGCAGGTGAAAGTGGGCAAAGCTCTTTTATACTCTGTACACACTTTCCACTGATTCATTGACATGATTGGCCAATCGATTGTCAAGTGCTAGTTACAAACATATCAGGGGAGATGACGGCCTACTGTTAATCCGGAGATCTAGCCAATTTTCTGGGGACCTGGGTTCAAATCCTAGCACAGCAGGAAAATTTGAATTTGATTTTTTTTAAAAATTGGAGTGAAGATGATCATGAATCCATTGCCAACTGTTGGAAACACCCATTTGATTCACTAATGCCCTTTAGAGGAAAGAAACGGCAGGAAACCTACCTGCTTTGGACTGCATGTGACTGCAGACCCACAGCAATGTGGTTGACTCTTAGCTGCCCTCGGGCAATTAGGGATGAGCTATAAATACTGCCTAGTCAGCAACACCTCCATCCTGTGAATGAATAAGGAAAAGTTACATATATACAAAGGAACCTCGATTATCCGTCATTCGATTATCGATTATCTGAATACCGGATTATCCGGCAAGATCGCAAGGTCCTGATGCTTGGCTAAACTATATTATCCGAATATTGGATTATTCAGTAAGATCATGAGGTCTTGGCGCTTGGCTAAAGTATGTTGTCCGACATTCAGTTATCTGCAATTCGATTAACTGAATGAAATACTTCCTACCCGTGTCCTTCAAATAAACAAAGTTCCTCTGTATATATGTGGTGTACAATAACAAACGGTTGGTCTGTTGGGTTGCCTTGGACTGTTGACATTCACTGAGTGCAAAATGAGTTTTCTCTATTAATAATGTTTAATAGAAGGCCAAAACAATCTATAGAATCCTTTCTGAGAAATCTCTGTGTTCATGTGGTTACTTACTTTATTTCATTCAGTCACTTGGGTGTTATGAATCCAATTGTTACTTCTAAATAGTCTGACTCTGAATGAAGTTAGAATGCATGTTGGCAGAAAGCACTTCATCTGCTCTGGGCCAAGGAACACATGCAATTACTGTACTGACAGCTAGAGATAATGAAAAGAACATGGCTCTCCAAGGTCATAGTACACGCAATTTATTTCTGTATCCAGCAGTGTTTTTAATACCCAGGTTCCACAGAAGTTATTCTTTAAAATATTTATTTCGCACATTGGTAACTGTATATTTGTGAAATAGATAAGAAAAATCCTGTGTAATTCTAAAAAACTTTAAATTTGAACGAAACTTACATAAATTAGCAATGAATGCAAAGTATTTAAAAGCAATGAGCACCACTCCAGAGGTAAGAAGCTGTTGCTATTCTCCGAATAGAGTTTGAACACTGTTAGATTTGGCCCATGATGTTGGACAGAGGAGTTTTTGAAACAGCCATTTTTACCATTTTGATTGACTGTTGAAATAGTGAGTGATGTCCTCATGTTCTCCTGATGAGTCTTCTGATAGCATTTCACCAAGTTGCATGAATCTCAAAGCGCTGTACAAGAACTAGGAACATATTTGTTCTTTATGGGCTGAAGCCAGTGGTTTTGGCATTGAGTTACAAATGACTCTTGTTCTAAGCTATTTGTGAATGTGTACAAATGAGATTTTGAAGATATGCATTGTGTGCCATGTGAAAGCCATGCTATGACAATAGTAATGCAATTCCATTCTTGGTCATGGAGCAGATGGAAATCAATAGGATGTCTAAATCGTGCCATACTTGGTTCATTGAGGCAAGAGCTGGATAGGGTAGTGCTGCTACACATACTTCCATCCAAAGGTACTGAATGGAGGGCCTTGTGGTATATCAAAGCATTTGTCAGAATGGAAGTTTAAGCCAAGTATCGGCATGAATATACGATATCAATTGTAGGCATCGTAAGAGCTGTGTGAACCTGATTGCGATAAAGCTAGACACAACTTGATCAGTTTGTGAGTCAAAGACCTGTATTATAAACACAACAATCTATATTACATGTGTTTGACATAAAATGATGTTGCTTTACTCTGTCATGCCCTGCACTCGGTCAACATCACAGAAGGGAAGAAGGTTGTAAGCCAGGTACACAGACATCTATTGTTAACAGTAAAAAGCACTCCTCAATTGCAACAATTAAAGTGAATATGACAGAGAAATATTAGGTACATCAGAAAAAGCAATCGTATAGTCATAGGATATAAATGCATTACAAACAGTTAGAGCAAACATTGAGTCACTTATAGGGATCAACCTCTTTATTCCAGTGTTTGGTTAGTCTTAGAGTATTTTTTAATATTATTTTAAACTTGTTTGAAGTTTATCCTGTTTGCTTTTACTAGTCCACACGTCTCCTTCTGCAGGTCTCTCCTGAAGGCAGGCCTTAGCTACTGAGCCATGATCCCCATCACAGGTAGGGAGATTCCAAATGGAGCCCAGCTAGAAAAGGGACTGGACACTGGTGTCAGTGGCACCAATCTGATCCAGACTCATTGTTCAGCCAGCTGAGCCACTGACTGAAGTGCTGCTCCATACCAAAGCGACTAGCTGCTGAAAGTACAGCAGTTAACTGGATGTCTGTACATTTACTATAATGGACCAGCTCAGCCACTATCTGGCTGTGAATTGGACTGTGAACCCATTGTTGTTGATTTGCAGTCACTCGGACCAAGATGAAACTCCATCATATAAGTCCTGGAACAAAACATTCACCACCAAGTAATGGACAGTAGCAATAGCAATGATATTGATCTCAGGCAGTTGTATAAAATGACTGGTCACGGGCAGATGGGTCTATCCGCTCAAGGATAGATTACCTGTTTGTGTCCCGAACGCTCTCGGTCAGATCCACCGACGTCAAGCCGGTGTTCTTCTCTGACCACTGCCTCCTGCTGGCCGTCTGTCACCTACAGGACGAGCAGTGGGCTGGTAAGGGAACGTGGAAACTGAACACCAAGCTGTTGACCCCGGGAAACATCGAGGAGCTCAAGAGGGACTACGCAGGTTGGAGAACCATGAAGCCCCTCTTTGAGTCCCCAGCGGACTGGTGGGAAACAGTAAAAGGGAACATCAAGAGGTTCTTCATCCTCAAAGGTGTTCAGGAGGCGAGAGAGAGGCGGGGAAAACTGTCCCAGCTCCAGGAAAGTATGCAGAACCTGCTCCAGCTGCAGACGTTGGGAGTCGATGTCACGGAGGACCTCCAGGAGGTGAAGGACCAGCAAGCCTCGCTCTTTGTCTCGGAGGCCTCCAAGATAATCTTCCGGTCCAGGGTCCGCTCGGTGGAGCAGGATGAGACGTGCTCACGTTTCTTCTTCCAGAAGGTGCACAAAGAGAGCTCCGTGCTCAGCAGCCTGAAGGAAGAAGGTTGCTCGGTAACGTCATCTCAGGCTGACGTCATGAGGATCAGCAAATCCTTCTATGCCAGTCTGTATGACACAAAGCCAACCGACAGCGCGGCCTCCCAGTTGTTCCTGTCCTCTATCACGGAGGTCCTAGACGACGGAACACGAGAGAGGCTGGACCAGCCGCTATCTCTGGAAGAGCTGACCAAGGCCCTAGAGTCCTTCGAAAAGAATAAAACTCCTGGAAGCGACGGCTTACCGGTCGAGATCTATTCTGCTCTGTGGGACTTGATTGGCCAGGACCTGCTGGAGGTGTATGTCAGTATGCTTCGGGCAGGTACCATGAGTGAATCCATGAGGAAAGGCATCATCACCCTCATCTACAAGCAGAAGGGGGAGAGGGAGGAAATTAGAAATTGGAGACCAATCTCACTGTTAAACACAGACTACAAAATCTTGTCAAAGGCCATCACCAACCGGGTCAGGTCTGCTCTGGGATCGGTGATTCACCCTGACCAAACCTGTGCTGTACTGGGCAGGAAGATCGCTGAGAGTCTCGCACTCCTCAGGGATACGATTGATATGTGCAGGACAGGGGGTGGACACCTGCCTCATCAGCCTGGACCAGGAGAAAGCCTTTGACAGGATATCACATACATATATGAGAGATGTCCTCTCCAAAATGGGCTTCGGGGAGGGAATTGCTAATTGGATCAGACTGCTCTACACCAACATTGTCAGTGCAGTCTCAATCAATGGGTGGGAATCAGATAGCTTCCCAGTCAGATCTGGAGTCAGGCAGGGCTGCCCTCTCTCTCCTGCCTTGTTTGTGTGCTGCATAGAGCCATTTGCTGAGTCCATCAGGAAGGATGCGAGCCTGAGAGGGGTGACTATTCCTGGCAGCGGGGGCCTGCAGGTTAAGGCCTCCTTGTACATGGATGACGTCGCCGTTTTCTGCTCGGATCCGCTGTCCGTGCACAGACTCATGTGCATATGTGACCAGTTCGAACGGGCCTCGGGGGCCAAGGTAAACCGAGGCAAGAGCGAAGCCATGCTCTTCGGGAACTGGGCCGACCAATCCTCGATCCCCTTCACCGTCAGGACTAACCACCTGAAGGTGCTGGGTATTTGGTTCGGGGGGGCTGGGGCGTGCACGAAGACCTGGGAGGAGCGTATCAGGAAGGTGAGACAGAAACTAGGCAGATGGGAGCAACAGTCGCTCTCCATCGCATGTAAAAAAACCTGGTCATCAGGTGTGAGGTACTCTCAGTATTGTTATACGTGGCACAGGTCTGGCCTATCCCCAGAACCTGTGCTGCCGCAGTCACCCGGGCCATCTTCCACTTCATGTGGAGATCAAAGATGGACCGGGTCCGAAGAGACATAATGTACAAAGACCGGTGCAATGAGGGAACAAACATGCCCAATGCCACCCTCACCCTGATTGCCACCTTTGTGTGTGGCTGCATCAAGCTGTGCGTGGATCCCCGGTACACAAACACCAAGTGTCACTACGTACTGAGGTTCTACCTGTCCCTGGTGTTGCGAAGGATGGGCCTGGCCTTGCTGCCACAGAACGCTCCGAGTAGTTGGACCGTTCCATATCACCTGTCCTTCGTGGAGAAATTTATGAAGAAAAACACCTTTGACCACAAGTCCATCAGGAAGTGGTCAGCACGTAGTGTCCTTGAGACCCTTCGGGAAAAGGAGAGGGCAGATCCTGTCGAGCGGTTCCCTGAGCAGACTGTCAAAGCCATTTGGCAGAATGCCTCATCGCCAGAACTTTCCAACAAGCACCAAGAAATGGCTTGGCTGGTGGCGAGAAGGGCTCTGCCTGTGAGATCCTTTATGCACGCCCGGACTCTCTGCCGCACTGCACGCTGCCCTCGAAGCGGCTGCGGGGGGGACGAGACTGTCACACACCTCCTTCTGGAATGTGCCTATGCAGAGGAAGTCTGGAGAGGAATGCAGTGGTGTTTGTCGAGGTTCATCCCAAGCAGCGCCATGACGCGGGACTCCATGCTCTATGGCCTGTTCCCCGGGACGCACACCGAGACGAACATCAACTGTGCCTGGAGGATCATCAACTCGGTGAAGGACGCTCTCTGGGCGGTCCGAAACCTGTTGATCTTCCAGCTGAAGGAGTTGACCCCGACTGAGTGTTGCAGACTGGCACATTCCAAGGTTCAGGACTACGTGTTGAGGGACTCGCTGAAGCTTGGGGCAGCTGCCGCCAAGGCGCGGAGGGGAAAGACCACCGTGTAACATCTGCCTGCCTAAGAAGAACAGGGTGCCCACACAGTCATTTGGGTTCTGCTGGCGCCTCAGCTCAATGTAATCACACCAACCTGTAAATAAGAATGATTACTCTTTTTCGATACGCAAAGAAATGGAATGTGTACATATGTATGACATGTCCATTTGTATAGATCAAAGTATTTATGAATAAAGTATATTTTTGAAATTAAAAAAAAGTTGTATAAAATGACTGAAGACATCACTTGGCTGGTTTTAGCAAGGCACTACCTGTGAGATCTACCTGTGTGGGCGGCACGGTGGCACAGTGGTTAGCACTGCTGCCTCACAGCGCCTGAGACCCGGGTTCAATTCCCGCCTCAGGCGACTGACTGTGTGGAGTTTGCACGTTCTCCCCGTGTCTGCGTGGGTTTCCTCCGGGTGCTTCAGTTTCCTCCCACAGTCCAAAGATGTGCAGGTCAGGTGAATTGGCCATGCTAAATTGCCCGTAGTGTTAGGTAAGGGGTAAATGTAGGGGTATGGGTGGGTTGCGCTTCGGCGGGTCGGTGTGTACTTGTTGGGCCGAAGGGCCTGTTTCCACACTGTAATGTAATGTAATCTAATCTAATCCTTCATGACTGCCTGGACTCTCTCTCTGTCACCGCAAGCTGCCCTCAAAGCAACTGTGTGGGAGTAGAGACTGTTACACATCTCCTACTGAAATGTGCCTTTGCAAAGGAAGTCTGGAGAAAGATGCTACAGTTTCCGTCAAGGTTCACCCCTAGCAGCTCCATGACTCAGGACTCTGCTCTACGTTCTGTTCCCTGGAACACACACACATTGACTGTGCCTGGAGGAACATGAACTCGGTGAAACATGCTCTTTGGTCTGCCCGAAATCTGTTGGCCTTCCAGAACAAAGAGTTGACCATGGCCAAGTGTTGCAGCTTGGAACATTGCAAGGTCCAGGACGATATGCTGAGGGATGCACTAAAACCTGGGACAGCAGCTGCCAAGGCACAGTGGGAAAAGAGCTCTGTCTGAGATCTTTCTGGCAAAGTACAGTGGGAGGCCAGCAGTTACTAGACTCTCCTGTGCTTGAAATGTATATAAATATAGTCTGTATGAGTAAGAAATGCCTTGGGGTTTGTTTGTTCTCCATAAGTAAAGATTTTAAAGAACTGAACTGCTCTAGTGACAAGCATATTTTTGAAATAAATTTAAAAATGCACAAAATGACCAATAGTGAGTCATTGACCTGTTTTATGCATTGTCCATTTTTTAAAAAAAATCAATTTGACAGCTTTTGCATGTCTCACTGAGTAATTTATATCCAAACAATTAGCCTTGTTCCCTTGACAAGAGAAGGAACGACCATTTACATAATTGTCCATTTGTTTGCACCTTTTATCCCAGGTGTTTCTACAACCAGCTTACCCCTATTCAACTCTCCACTCTGTGGTCTGTTGAACTGAAAAACTGGCCTGGACTTTACAGAGTGCCATGTTTCTGTCCCCAAGCTAAAAAGTGGTGGCAGGAGACCATCCGTGGTCCTGGCGGCTGCCCTACAGTAATTTGTTTCTGGGTGCACTGTTTATTGCTGTTTGGTGAGGCATTCTCCCTTATCTGGTTACTGACTTCCTATTTCAGAAAAATGCCAACCCACTGGATGGTCAGTCACTCTGTCGTTCCTGACGCAGCAGCTAGTAATGGTGACCACTGCTGGGACCCATGGCCGATGACGATGCTACACCATGTGGGACAGTGACTATAGCTGTATGGGATAGACTACTTTTGCCAACATCTCGACAAAATCTCACCAGTTAACCATCCTTTCCATTCAGAAATATTTTTCATGTGTGAAAAAAATGAAGAGCCAAAATCACTCTCTCTTAGGCTTGCTTTAGACCCATCTTGCTCCCCTTTCCCAGGCAATAATGCATTGGTTAATGTTCAGCCCTCGATTAAACAAAAACACAGTCGATTTGCTATTGTATTTGAAATACCAGCCAAAATAAGCAGCCTGAAATCCCTCTTATTCAGGCTTCTTGGCCAAAGATGGGAGTGTGAACATTTTCATTGTTAATAAGTCTCTTCTCAGTGTAAATAATCAATGCCCTACTTGGATTGTCAGTCATTGGGCCTCATTGCTACAAAAGCTTGTAACCAGTTTAAAATGGTGACCCTCCTTTCTGTCTCCTTTGGATCGTTTTGTAACATTTAAGAGCTGGCAGCTTGTGAATGCCTGGAAGGAGGACATCACAAGCTCTGAGGATGTGAAAGAATGAATTTAAATGAGTGGGTTAGTCCAGAAATATTTTAGGACACAAATTTAAGCTGATTGCTAGTTTACTTTTTGTAGTTATGGCCTTGACTTTTGATTGAGTGTTGTAGCTTAAAGATTCTGCTGTATCTCTCCTGGAGCTTATGCAGCGCTTGAAGAAATTAAAATGCCATTTCATTAAAGACAGACTCCGACGCCAAAATAAATAACGTCACATTTTGGTTTGGCTGATGGTAGGTCAGACAAACTTGATCATAATAACAACCCAACAACTGTGAGAAACATAAACCAGATCAGACCATGACAATTACAGAATCTATCATCTGTAACTATAGCCCTGCTTTGCACTTTTCGTCATTGCATTGACAAGTTTCCATGTCTGATCTGGATCATATTTGTGTCTGATCTGGATCATATTTGTCTTTAGTACCAAACTGTGTGCTTTGTGCTTTCTGTAAATACATGAAATGTTTTTGTGTATTGTTGAGGCTTGCTTAATGTCAATTTAATTCCATTTATATTACAGAAACAATTCTAAAATTAACTTCATTTAAAATTCCTGAATTATGTTCATCTCAATAAAATATTTGGAAGTTTCTGTTAGCTACAGGCTTGAGAGAAAAACAACACTGCCTTCCTTATTCAGATATTGCATGCATAACTGGTATGAATATCCAAAATACAGGAGGAATCATTTTTGAGAATATTAAACAAACTGCTCTGACCAAAAATCCCTAAGACAAACAATGATTCTCCATGGCTTATTCTGAGAAGCAATTTTCATTTAAGCATCTTTATTGTATCCGCTTTAATAACATTGGAGACAGATAGATAGAATGCTGCACAGATTACATAAAATGGAGAATGAAATCCACGAGAGTGGAAACATGTCCCAGAGCAGTGAGGGGAACTGTGTCCCAAAGCAGTGAGAGGAAGCGTGTCCCAGAGCAGTGAGGGGAAGTGTGTCCCAGAGCAGTGAGGGGAAGTGTGTCCCAGAGCAGTGAGGGGAAGTGTGTCCCAGAGCAGTGAGGGGAAGTGTGTCCCAGAGCAGTGAGGGGAAGTATGTCCCAGAGCAGCGAGGGGAACTGTGTCCCAGAGCAGTGAGGGGAAGTGGCTCCCAGAGCAGCGAGGGGAACTGTGTCCCAGAGCAGTGAGGGGAAGTGGCTCCCAGAGCAGCGAGGGGAACTGTGTCCCAGAGCAGCGAGGGGAAGTGGCTCCCAGAGCAGCGAGGGGAAGTGGCTCCCAGAGCAGTGAGGGGAAGCGTGTCCCAGAGCAGTGAGGGGAAGCGTGTCCCAGAGCAGTGAGGGGAAGCGTGTCCCAGAGCAGTGAGGGGAAGCGTGTCCCAGAACAGTGAGGGGAAGCGTGTCCCAGAGCAGTGAGGGGAAGCATGTCCCAGAGCAGTGAGGGGAAGTGTGTTCCAGAGCAGTGAGGGGAAGCATGTCCCAGAGCAGCGAGGGGAAGTGTGTTCCAGAGCAATGAGTGGAAGCGTGTTCCAGAACAGTGAGGGGAAGCATGTCCCAGAGCAGTGAGGGGAAGAGTGTCCCAGAGCAGTGAGGGGAAGAGTGTCCCAGAGCAGTGAGGGGAAGAGTGTCCCAGAGCAGTGAGGGGAAGAGTGTCCCAGAGCAGCGAGAGGAAGCGTGTCCCAGAGCAGTGAGGGGAAGTGTGTCCCAGAGCAGTGAGGGGAAGTGTGTCCCAGAGCAGCGAGAGGAAGCGTGTCCCAGAGCAGTGAGGGGAAGAGTGTCCCAGAGCAGTGAGGGGAACTGTGTCCCAGAGCAGTGAGGGGAAGTGTGTCCCAGAACAGTGATGGGAAGAGTGTCCCAGAGCAGTGAGAGGAAGTGTGTCCCAGAGCAGTGAGGGGAAGAGTGTTCCAGAGCAGTGAGGGGAAGAGTGTCCCAGAGCAGTGAGGGGAAGCATGTCCCAGAGCAGTGAGGGGAAGCGTGTCCCAGAGCAGTGAGGGGAAGAGTGTCCCAGAGCAGTGAGGGGAAGTGTGTCCCAGAACAGTGAGGGGAAGCGTGTCCCAGAGCAGTGAGGGGAAGAGTGTCCCAGAGCAGTGAGGGGAAGTGTGTCCCAGAGCAGTGAGGGGAAGAGTGTCCCAGAGCAGTGAGGGGAAGTGTGTCCCAGAACAGTGAGGGGAAGCGTGTCCCAGAACAGTGAGGGGAAGCGTGTCCCAGAACAGTGAGGGGAAGAGTGTCCCAGAGCAGTTAGGGGAAGTGTCTCCCAGAGCAGCGAGGGGAAGTGTGTCCCAGAGCAGTGAGGGGAAGCGTGTCCCAGAGCAGTTAGGGGATGTGTGTCCCAGAACAGTGAGGGGAAGAGTGTCCCAGAGCAGTGAGGGGAAGCGTGTCCCAGAGCAGTGAGGGGAAGTGTGTCCCAGAGCAGTGAGGGGAAGAGTGTCCCAGAGCAGTGAGGGGAAGCGTGTCCCAGAACAGTGAGGGGAAGCGTGTCCCAGAACAGTGAGGGGAAGAGTGTCCCAGAGCAGTGAGGGGAAGCATGTCCCAGAACAGTGAGGGGAAGAGTGTCCCAGAGCAGTGAGGGGAAGCATGTCCCAGAACAGTGAGGGGAAGCGTGTCCCAGAACAGTGAGGGGAAGAGTGTCCCAGAGCAGTGAGGGGAAGTGTGTCCCAGAACAGTGAGGGGAAGCATGTCCCAGAGCAGTGAGGGGAAGCGTGTCCCAGAACAGTGAGGGGAAGCATGTCCCAGAGCAGTGAGGGGAAGCATGTCCCAGAGCAGTGAGGGGAAGTGTGTCCCAGAGCAGTGAGGGGAAGAGTGTCCCAGAGCAGTGAGGGGAAGCGTGTCCCAGAACAGTGAGGGGAAGCATGTCCCAGAGCAGTGAGGGGAAGCGTGTCCCAGAGCAGTGAGGGGAAGAGTGTCCCAGAACAGTGAGGGGAAGCATGTCCCAGAGCAGTGAGGGGAAGTGTGTCCCAGAGCAGTGAGGGGAAGAGTGTCCCAGAGCAGTGAGGGGAAGCATGTCCCAGAGCAGCGAGGGGAAGTGTCTCCCAGAGCAGTGAGGGGAAGCGTGTCCCAGAGCAGTGAGGGGAAGAGTGTCCCAGAGCAGCGAGGGGAAGTGTGTCCCAGAGCAGCGAGGGGAAGAGTGTCCCAGAGCAGTGAGGGGAAGTGTGTCCCAGAGCAGCGAGGGGAAGAGTGTCCCAGAGCAGTGAGGGGAAGTGTGTCCCAGAGCAGCGAGGGGAAGAGTGTCCCAGAGCAGTGAGGGGAAGAGTGTCCCAGAGTAGTGAGGGGAAGAGTGTCCCAGAGCAGTGAGGGGAAGTGTGTCCCAGAGCAGCGAGGGGAAGAGTGTCCCAGAGCACTTGAAAGGAACAAGCCCTGGAGGAGTACGAGGGGAGAGGAATTCTTGAGCAGTATTCGGGATGCTAACTTCCTGAACTTTGCGAGTGGAAGTGTCTCTTGGGGTAACGCATGAGGAAACGAGTCATGGAGATCTGTGAGTGGAAAAGCGAGTCCTGAAGCAGTGTGACTTCCCTTGGTGCAGAGGTAAAAACAATGACTGCAGATGCTGGAAACCAGATTCTGGATCAGTGGTGCTGGAAGAGCACAGCAATTCAGGCAGCATCCGAGGACAGGCAAAATCGACGTTTCGGGCAAAAGCCCTTCATCAGGAATAAAGGCAGAGAGCCTGAAGCATGGAGAGATAAGCTAGAGGAGGGTGGGGGTGGGAGAGAGTGGCATAGAGTACAATAGGTCAGTGGGGAAGGAGATGAAGGTGATAGGTCAGGGAGGAGAGGGTGGAGTGGATAGGTGGAAAAGGAGCTGGGCAGGTCGGACAAGTCCGGACAGGTCAGGGGATCGAGTTTCTGGAGGTTAGAAGCTAGGATGAGGTGGGGGAAGGGGAAATGAGGAAACTGTTAAAATCCACATTGATGCCCTGGGGTTGAAGTGTTCCGAGGCGGAAGATGAGGCGTTCTTCCTCCAGGCGTCTGGTGGTGAGGGAGCGGCGGTGGAGGAGGCCCAGCACCTCCATATCCTCGGCAGAGTGGGAGGGGGAGTTGAAATGTTGAGCCACTGGGCGATGTGGTTGATTGGTGCGGGTGTCTCGGAGATGTTCCCTAAAGCGCTCTGCTAGGAGGCGTCCAGTCTCCCCAATGTAGAGGAGACCGCATCGGGAGCAACGGATACAATAGATGATATTAGTGGATGTGCAGGTAAAACTTTGATGGATGTGGAAAGCTCCTTTGGGGCCTTGGATGGAGGTGAGGGAGGAGGTGTGGGCGCAGGTTTTACAGTTCCTGCGGTGGCAGGGGAAAGTGCCAGGATGGGAGGGTGGGTCGTAGGGGGGCGTGGACCTGACCAGGTAGTCACGGAGGGAACAGTCTTTGCGGAAGGCGGAGAGGGGTGGGGAGGGAAATATATCCCTGGTGGTGGGGTCTGTTTGGAGGTGGCGGAAATGTCGGCGGATGATTTGGTTTATGCGAAGGTTGGTAGGGTGGAAGGTGAGCACCAGGGGCGTTCTGTCCTTGGTGCAGCTGAGTACTGGGGAAGAGTGGCCTGGAAGGTGGAGCAGAGCGGGGCTGATGTTTGACAGGGGCCTGGCACTAGTGGTCAGACCATGTGCTCACTGAGCTGCTGCAACGTATCTTACCTAAGATTATACCATCAGAGGCTGCCATTGTAAAAATGTTTCACTGTACTCCTACACCTCTGGAGTACATGTGACAATACAAGATATTCTATTCTATTCTAAACTAGATTGTTCCTTATCAAGGCTGTGAAATGACACATATTTTTCACAGTTTGTAGTTTGGCTGAATTCCCTTGTAGGAATGCTTTTGGCCCAATGTGAATTCTGGAATTCTTTTCCTGAGTCTCTTTGCATCTCTGCTTTTTTGTCCCTTTTTAATGGTGTTCCTTAATTCCTACCTCTTTGGCAAAGCTTTTGGTTACCTAGCCTAATATTCCCTTATGGCTCTGTCAAATGTCACTTAGTAATGTTCCTGTGATGGTTTGCTTCTTCTTCCATGGGATGTGGCCTTTATGGGATGGACCAGCGCTTGCAACCCATTGTTAATTGCTTTGAGAAGTATTACATTTGTCCCAAGTCCCTGGGTAAGGCTCCTCAATGTATTACAACCCCTCAGAAGGTCATAATCAAGGGTAATTAAGAAGGGATCCCCTCCCTTGTGGTTGCATTTATAGTAGACCATATGGTTTAAAAGGAGCTAATTTAACCAGGCTGTCTCGAGTTAAAAACACGGTGAGTTTTTTAGTTACTACACACAAGAAGAAATAGTGACACCACGTGCATGCACACAGGTCAAGAAGTGAGAGGTGAGTCCTAAAAAGGTAGAACTTAAACACGACATATAAATCAATCTCTGTGTTCCGTCGAAGAATAGATGTTATGTTAGATGGTACTGGCAGCAATGATGGTGGTCAGCAAGCAGTTGCTTTCAAGATGCATGGTTTTGCAGGTCAGCTGTTCCCTTTCAACTGTGGTTCACTGCTACCTGGTGTCAGGCGAAGAGAAAGAGAGAGAGAGAGACAGAGAGAGAAAGAGGGATAGAGAGAGACTGCTTTTATTTTTATCTGCAGTGTGGGTTGATGAAGGGTTTTCTCAGCTGTCACCCTCACAGCTCTCAACATCTTCCAAATGCACACACAGGCCAGGGTTGAAATTGGCTTTTAACTCCTGTCCCTGTGCCTTTCTGAAAGAGGAGAGAATGAACATGTCTCTTGCCCAGGCTGCTTTCTGTTCTCCCGCCATGCTCACACTCTGAGATAACTCAGAGGCCAGTGCATTCCCTGTGACATTCCAGGGGCTCTCTTTTTCCTCTTCAGGCTGAGGATAACTACAAAGACCATTTCTTTTATTCACGGAATGAGGGCATTGCTGACCAGGTAGCATTTATTGCCTGGAGGGCAGCTAAGAATCAACCACATTTGTGATTCATATGGGGTTTTCCCGACACTTATCATCATTAGACTACTAATTCCAAATGTTTTTAATTGAATTCAAATGCCAGCATCTGCCATGGTGGGATTCAAGTGCAGGTCCCCAGATGTTATCTGGGTTTCTAGGTTGACAGTCCAGCGATAATACCACTAAACCATTGACTCCCCAGACAGTCACTGATGGCATTGCTTGGAATTGACATTCTCAGTCAGTTTTTGCCAGTCTGTCCTCTTTCTTAAAAATAATGTTTTGCAATTAAACGTTCGTATGATCTGTGGTTATGACATTATGTTAAATGCATTGTATTGTCATTGTTCCTTTCTCTTGAGCTTCGTTCACCATTTTTTAATCCCAAACCCTTTCAGTTGTGACTAATGGACAAAATATATTTTAACTTGCTCAATTTCCATCAGTCAAATTGAGGTACAGATGTCAGTGGGATTATCCAATAACGCCTTGCCATCCTTTCACTGGCCTAAGTTCAAACTAAAATAATAAATGCTAAAACGTAAAGTAAAGCACTGACTTGAGTGTAAAGGTAAAGGTAAATTCACCATAGTCCTATAAGACCATAGGGTTGTTCTCTCATTAGAGAGAGAGGTAACTGGTGGTGGTTTCACCTGAAGGTTGCCACTCCACTGTTAAGAAGAGAGGTTGTGAAGGAGTCTTTCATGGTAATCTTAGCCAGTGCTGAGTGACCTGCATGAAAGTGATCTTTGAAATGCTGCCTCACCTAGACGTGAGGTTGAAATCCTGAACCTAGATTGATTTCACATATGCCAAAGTCATGGTGTCCAGATTGGGTCACAAAATGTCGTACATTCTGCTTTACATCTTTCTCAATGTGTCCATGAAGCACTTGCCAAGCGTCAGGCACCTCCAAGTGCTTGACTGCAAAGGATCCATGAGGCTCTTAATTTAGGAGATGGTCTTCCATTGCTCTGCCCTGTCTCACATTGTGATTTAGGGGGTAATGCCCTGCCTGTGAGCCAGAACGTCGGGTCCTGTTTCAGGACTTCATTGCCACCCAAGCATGCAAGTATCGATAATATAGCCAAATAGATTGATAATGAGCCTGCCCATCGTTGGGTGGTCAGAGGAGTAAAGAACCCAGATCAGTCTTGCTTTGTGTGGAGCGGGGAATCTCTAGCTGAAACCACATGTGGATGTGGGAAATCTGGACAGAAGGGAGACATGAATTGCCTTGCGTTGATGCCCTGTGTAGCATGTATTATACCCTGCTTCGAGGTCGCCATTCACTGGCGTCACCCTTGATCTAGCTGTTTAAAGTGATTCTGTGTCTTATTTTTCCATAACCCGCGGAACATTTCCTAATTTTGGCTGTCCTTCTTCCCCTGTCAGCTCAATTGCTATTAATTAGTTATTGCACACTACAAATTCAAACTGCAGTCTGGCATTGCTGGATTAGCTCATGCATCACTGTGTCCTCCAGTGCATTATCTATAATGATGGATATACTTCCGTAGAGAGAGCGCAATGAACATACACCAATCTGGTCCTGGGCTGGCAGGCTTGTCCTATGCAGAGATCTTTAGGATACTGGGCCTACATACTCTGAAAGGTAGAAGAATGATCTCACTCATTCACTGATTTCCTGCAGGACTTGACTGGGTATTTGTAGACAAGCTGTTCCTAATGCCAGGGGTCAGAATAAGAGGCTGTTCACTGAGATGTCGTGAGGTAAAGAAGAATTTCTTCCCTTAAAGAGTGGTGGACCTTCGTAATTCTCTGCCCAGAGAATGATGGAGGCTCTCTCATTGTATATGTTCATAATGGAGATTGACAGATGTCTCAATATCAAGGGATCTGGGGATCATGTGTGTGAAAATGACTTTGAGTTATATACCAGGCATGATCGAGGTGAATGTGGAACTGGCGTGAGGGTCGCATTACTTATTCCTGCTCCTGTTTATTGTATTCCAATGCTTCATCATATTTACTGAGGAACGGATAATGCTTGCCAGGTTTGCTTACATTTATATGCAGCGGCACTGGACTGTGGTCAGGAAAGGCACCAAAAGAGAACATCTGATTGGACTAGATTAAACTGAATTGTCAAATAAACTTAAAATCATATGCTGTCAATTTTGCTAAGAATTTCTTCACTTTCTTTTCTCACTGTTATTCAGTTTCAAATTCTATATCATGCTTTGTAACTGTGAACAGAGCCACGACTAAGGTTGCTGTACTGTAAGCATGACCTCTGGATCTTAATTAGCCGTGGATGATCAAATTGTAACTATGGTTTATTTTACAGTCAATCCACATAAATCAATAGCAAAACTCCACATGCACAAAGTTAAAAGAACACCTCGCCAAACTTGAATTTGCTCACAAAGGTTTTCCCGAGTTGGGATCAATCATTGGTGACATCTTCTGAATTTGGATAGTTCATTCTGCACAACAACTGATCCAGCAAGAAGTGAAACAGCCCTTTGTACTCTCACACGGTGTGGAAAAGTACAAATCAATCCGTAGCTCCTCACGCCTCATTATGAATCTTTGAAAGGCACTGGTGTATTGCGATGGGTTTGCTTGCATTTGTATTGGCTAACTGTGAAATAATCTGAGGGAGGGAACCAGGAACTCCTATTAGAGAAAATGCACAATTACATTACTGGAAAGAAGTGCTGTTTTCAAAATAGCTGAAGCCCCATTGTCAACTCTAATAGCTCTGAGTAATGTCCTTGCAAGTAACTTCATGCCACTCCTTGCTAAATGATGTATATGCTTAACAGGAATGCACTTATTTTTCTGATTACGGTTATCAAATATTAATATTTGGCAACACCCACCAATGAATGTGCAGGATTAAAATTCTGCCTGGAAACATCAAAGACCTAAAATTGCCTATTATATATTGCTTTCAGTTGATTAAGTATCTACTTTAAACTAGATTCCTTCCAAGTTAGCATGTTGTTGCTCAAATGGGCAACTACGACATTTTCAAATGACTCAGTCAATGCCCTTTGACCTTTACGTCAATTGAAAGTCACATTCCAATTTATTTAACCTTTTCCACATTTTTAAGAAAATGTCACTAGTGAATGGAACTGGTGGGATGTGGCTGCCAGTCAAAATATCCAATGAATATATAGATTAAAACTGCTTCAAAATCAGGCAACTGTGAGGCCATCAGTCTCGTGGTCTGGTATGACTGGAGTTTGGGTTATCATGAGTATAATGGCTAGGAGGGAGCAGATTATACTTGCTGGGTACGGAAGCATAATTCTTCTCCTCCCACCCCGACAAAGGTGACTTAGAATTTACCACTATGGAGCTGGATTTCCAGTGAAACTGGTCATACTGTGCATTCAATACTTATGAACATGAATGAGATAAATAAGTTAGCTAAAAGTTTCCTCACTTAGTGAATGTGACAATCTGGGCTCAGATTGTGCTCAAAATGGCATCTATTTTGTCCAGTGTGATCTCTCTTCAGGCTCCTGTTCAAAGTCATTACATGTTAATGAAAATAAAACCTTTCTGGAATCAGTGCGATCTGACAGTACAATTTTTTAAAAAAAGTTTAAATAGGAATTTAGTGTTAAAAAAAGCGTTATAAACAGGGTTTAAAAAAATAAAAGAACTGCAGATGCTGTAAATCAGAAATAAAGGTGCTGGAAAAGCTCAGCAGGTTGGCAGCATCTGTGGAGAGAAATCAAAAGTTAACATTTCGGGATCGGTGGCAATTCCTTGGAACAATATGTCTAGTTCACTTTAATTAACTGAAAATAACATTTAAAAATTATGCAACATCATTCACAAGTTCATAGAATCCCTACAGTGTAGAAGCAGGGCATTCAGCCCATCCACACTAACCCTCTAAAGAGCATCCCACCCCCCTGATCCTATCCCTGTGACCTTGCATTTCCCATGGCTAACCCACAAAACCTGTACACTATGGGCAATTTAGCATGGCCAAACCACTCAAACTGCACATCTTTGGCCTGTGGGAGGAAACCCAAGCTGACACAGGGAGAACATACAAACTCCACACAGTCACCCAATGGTGGAATCAAACCCAGATCCCCTGGCTCTGTGGGGCAGTAGTGCTAACCATAGAGCCACCATGCTTCCAGTTGCAGTGACTTGATGTCTTAGTAAAAAGAAATAGTGTTTAACAACTTTTAGAGCATGGTCAGCTGGGTCTTTGCATTTAACAAACTTAGCTTAATGTTAAAAATCTCTTTGACCATAAATGAGCACTATCAACAGAAATTACTAAGATTATTTGAAATTTGGCGTCTTTGCTTTTGTTCTGAAAAATGCAAGATGCTTCTCTTTTCAGAAATAATTTGCAGAATCCAAGAATGGTGACCAATCTGGTTTCGTGCACTTGCCAGTTTTGGGATGCATCCGGCTTTCAAAGCAGTGAATATTAAACTAGTGCAAAAGATCATGGGATCATGATTTACACTGAAAGAGTTTTGCATTGATTTGCCCAGCCTTATTGAATTGAAAAAAAAGCCAGCATAACTGAGCAGAAACTTCAGCCCATTGTATGGCTTCAGGAACACCAACAGCGCATTGAGATAAAAGGATGCGTTCTTATTCCTGAACAAACATCTGTAATCCCCAAATTGAATCTCATCAACAGAATGACACAGAGACTGGGTGAGAATGAATTTTATTTTTAAACCAACATGCGTCAATCAGTTGAACAGGTTTCATGCTGAGCTGTTTAGTCACTGTGGGAACATTGGAACACCCACTTTTTTAGGGGAAATTTCACAAGTACTGGAGTGAAAACGTCAAGAAGTGCCTGAAGGCAGTAGTATTTGCAACATCCTGATTCTTCTAGTTAGGTGTGTTTTATTCACTGATGAGATGTGGGCGTCACTGGCTGGACCAGCATTTATTGTCCATTCCTAATTGCTCTTGAGAGCTTTAAAAGTTTTCTGTACTTCTCTTTTAAAAAATAACAAAATAAATTGTAAACTCACAAACTATGTTCTCGAATATTAGCATTGAATGTTTATTGTGCCACAGTCATTTTCTTGCTGAGAAAAAAAATAGCTGTGGCATCCAATTTGGCATACAGTGCTGACTTCCATCTGCAGCACCATCACTGCTTCAATTCCTCTGTTACTGAACGTTTTCCTTACTTGTGCCTTTCTTACCTCTGAACCCGACTCTTACAATGAATGACTGTCCAGTCTCCACTAGTTCCTCTCACTCATTTGTCCCCATCCGAAATTTTACTGGCAATGTCCAACCCCACGTCAAACATAACCATTGCTGCGCCTGGTCTGTTGGAGGCAAATGTCTCCTGGAACTTGCTTTGGAATTTCCTGCAGAACTTTCTTTCTGAATGTGTTGTGCATATTATCCCTGAGTCCTGCCTCCCCATAGGGGTTTAATTTGATTTGATTTGATTTACTATTGTTGCATGTACAGTGAAAAGTTTTGTTTTGCCAGCAGATCATACCATTCACGGACAAATAGATCATAGAGTATTTGGACAGAGAGAGGCTTACAAGGTTA
This sequence comes from Chiloscyllium plagiosum, assembly GCF_037043375.1. NCBI lineage: Eukaryota > Metazoa > Chordata > Chondrichthyes > Orectolobiformes > Hemiscylliidae > Chiloscyllium > Chiloscyllium plagiosum. The sequence continues at coordinate 51,835,235 of NW_028270161.1, forward strand.
CGGAGCCCAGGAGGTGTACAAAATCAAGATCAATGTTAGTTTTGAAATTCGAGAGGTCCATTCAGCAGTCAAAAAACAGCGGGGATGAAGCTGTTCTTGAACCTGTTGGTAGAAGTGTTTAAACTTTTATATCTTACTTGTGGAGTGGACAGGTGGAGTCCTGGTCTTTTGGTGAATGAACGTTTCATCATGTCTTCATGAATAGCCTTATAGAATATAGTCTTTTCCTGCTTCCTGTTTTTTGCCCTATGTTTACATTTATATTCCTCACATTCCAAACTCACAGACCAAGGAGCTAGATTGTGCCTGAAATTCCAAGATGAAACTCTAACAGAAGATTTTTGATGCAAGCACCTGAAAAATTGATCCAATCACAATATGCACTTAATACCTCCTGGCTCCAAGGCCAAATACAGAAACTACTGACTAATCTTTTCGGTGGCAGTTACTAACAAGATCTGGCTGCTGTACATTACCAACTCAGAAAAAGAAAAGTTCTCAAGGAAATTCCAAAGCCTCAAAAGCAATCAAACAGTTGTCAGGGTGTTTTATCTGATGCAGCAATGGGCTTGGATATCATGGAATTGAAGAGCCCTACATGTTGTATAGACATTCCATTCCTCAGAGGTGTCTAGGCTAATATTTAGTCATAGGTTTATAACAGAGGAACATCTTTCAGTGGAGTGTCATGCTTCAAGTGATCCAAAGGAAGATGGAGTATGAGACCTTCATACCTTAGGCTGTGGTGCAGCGATGATACTCTGAGCTTGTCTCTTAAAGGTGTACAGACCGGTGAAACATAACACAACATCAGAAGCTTGCTCTCACCTTTCTTACTTGAGAAGTCCTCCATTCTCAGAAACATGTCCAGCTTCTTTTGATAGGATTCAAATGAATCCATTGCCACATGGTTTGGTAAGCTATTCTAGACGTCAAGGGTTCTCTGTGAAAATAAGTTCTTCCATCTGAACTTTCTAATGTTGTGACATTTCCAAATACAATTACACAATTGATGTCATTGCATTACACTGCTATTTTAGTTACCCATCATAGCCTATACAGCTGTAACAAATCTGTGAGGGACACAATTTATTTTGAAGTTAAGCAACCTGTTTTAGTTGGAGGATATTTCGCATCTGCTAGCGAGAAGTGTGGGTGTGTGAGTAATACGCTGACTGACGGACAAATTGCACTCATTTAAGTTACATACCAACAGGCTGTGCTGGTTGGAGGAGTTCTGAATCATCTTAAATGCAGGTGGTTTAGCTGCTTCCTACCTAAATCAGTGGTAAAAGGATCAAAAATGTTTATGTGGCAGTTTTCAGAAAGATTCCATTAATTTCCTCCCACAGTTACAGCAGGCTCAAAGGTCATGAGGGAAGGCTGCTGGAAACATCAGAGCAAACCTGCCCTGCCCTGCTAACTATTGTCAGAAGTCACATGACACCAGGTTATAGCACAGCAGGTTTGTTTGAAATCACAAGCTTTCAAATAAACCTATGGACTATAACCTGGTGTCGTGTGACTTCTGACCTTGTCCACCCCAGTCCAACACCCGCACCTCCGCATCATGTTAACTTCTGGACACAATTGTTATCTTCTTCCTTGGAGAAAGTGAGGTCTGCAGACGCTGGAGATCAAAGCTGAAACTTTATTGCTGGAACAGCACAGCAGGTCAGGCAGCATCTAGGGAACAGAAGATTCGACGTTTCGGGCACATGCCCTTCTTCATTCCTGAAGAAGGGCATGTGCCCGAAACGTCGAATCTTCTGTTCCCTAGATGCTGCCTGACCTGCTGTGCTGTTCCAGCAATAAAGTTTCAGCTTATCTTCTTCCTTGTTGTCTTAAAGTTCTTGAAGATACTCCACAGGTGAGAGCAAATATAGTTTTGGATGTTCTTTGGGGTACAGGTATGTGTGTGTGTGTGTGTGTGTGTGTGTGTGTGTGCCTACCGCAATGCTTACCTCAATTTTTATTGAAACTGACAAGACTTTTCTGTTGAATGTTCCCCTCCCCATTGGTAGAACTCCAGTCATCTCACCAACAAATACTTGTCCCCAAACTGACTGTGAATCAGACCCAAACACTTTACTTCTGAAAGTGAATCATACTCGACTCGAAATGTTGACTCTGCTTCTTCTCCACAGATGCTGCCAGACCTGCTGAGTTTCTATTTTTTTTGTTTCAGATTTCCATCATCTGCAGGACTTTGCTTTTATCTCCTTTCTATTGCCCCTTTATTGTTCCTTTCGCTTTCCTCCAGGGATTACCCTGCTTGGTGGATTATCATGGAGCATTTCTCAGTTGTGTCAATGGAGTTACCAGTCAGTCAGTGGGATTCCCAGCACAGTGAGTCAGGGGCAGCCTCCAATATCAGTCAGGGGTTTGGTCATAGTCAGAGGGTTGCTTGAGACAGTCAGGGTTGGGAGTTTCTCCTCTTAGAGGGTAAGAAGATGCAAGTCAGGCCCCACCACCTGCCCTGACTCCTTCTGCCCCATTACGATTTTCTTCTGGACTGAGAGAAAGGGAGGCTTTGTGTGAGATGAAAGTGGGTGGCACAGCTGTTAGTGCTAACGCAGATGGAGGAAAGCTAATAAAATGTTAGCAGGAGGTGCAGAAGCAATGCAGGGTTAGTGGTGTGGGCAGAGGTGTGAGTGGGTGACAGCAACTGGGAAGATGTTGCATCGACTGGCAGATCATGAGGCTTGTTTGAAGGGGGTGTGAAGTGGCACACGGAGTGTGAGGAAGTGAGGAGGAGATGGTGGCACATGCACTGGCTGAGCACAGAACACCCTGCTGGGCCTTCCTCCAGATGCTTGGGACTGCACAGAGCCAGGTGACCCTCACTCCTCTACTCCCAATCTGAGGGCAAGTGAATGGCCCCTAAGGTGCCAACCAGGGCCTCCAGGTTCCTGTCCACAAAGCGGGAACCAGGTTTCCCCTTCTCTGCCAAGTCTGGGGCAAATGACATGAATCTTGTAGGGTAGTTCCAGAGTGCCAATGCTCATGTAGGTGAGCAGTGACTGCTTAAAAATGGCCTACTCTGGCATATCCTGGTGATATCTTTCAGAGAGTGGTAGAATTGGGCTAGTGTTGGATAAGAAGGGTAGTATCACAGGTGAGGTAGGTAGTTCACAAACAATTTTGGGACACTGTGACAATGCTATGGCTTTAAGAGATGTGTTTTGTCCTGGTTTCCTTTAGAGAGAGATTGGGAGACAGGTGCAAAGCAATCTATGGGAAGTTAAACAAGTTGTGAGGTCTTGGGCTTTTTTTTAAGCCTGAGTCCATTTAGTCAAGCTCCCACAAATCAAGAGTTTCTATTTAGCACTCAGTAGTTGCTGTTGTGGGCTTGAAGAAGTGGAACCTGTTTTTCCGTCTCTCAGTGATAGCCAAAAGTTGGAGGTTCTCTTCCTAGGCTGCTGGGTTACATGTGAGACAAAATCTATTTTCTTAATTTTCCTTTTTGCCAAGGGGTGTGTTTATGAGATGTTACTATATTGGAACAGTTAATCAGTTATAGTTACTGTATCTATTATTCTGTTAAGTTTTCCAATAAAGTTATTCTAAGTTCTTCTTTCTTACATTTAAAGTGTAGTGTTTGAGTAAATTGCTTTTGCCTAATGTTGAGTAGTTTGACCAGTCGTATTGTTTCTGGAACACAACACTTTACATTTACCTTTAAAATAAGAAAAAGTTATGGTCAAGGCCATCTTCTTACAATGTTTTGAGGGGGGTCTGGTCTGGTCCATAACATCAGTAGTGCAAGAAAGCTCGTTAGGCTTCACAGAGAGAAAAATCCCCATGAAATTTAATGTGAATGACACTTGGCCAAAGTATCCTCAGATTCAGCCGCTATTTCATGGCCCCAAAGTCTGCTGTCATGTTCTTCCATGTTCACTGAGTTGAGTACTTGTAAACAGATTGTAGCCCAAGCATTTAGATCTAAGGCAATTACATACGTAAAGACTTCAGCCTTGAAAATTACTTGTGACAGATCTCTCATGTGTGTACAGAAGGCTCATAACACAGAAGTAGTTCAGCCACAAATTACTTCTGGACTTCCACAAGGACAGAAAGGGCACTTTGAAATTACAGCTAACTTTTTATTATTTGACACCTAGGTGACCAAGAGTGTGCCAATTGATCAAATATTCCGGATAATCAAGAGTGAAAATACACACTAAGTAACAGAAAGTTAATGCGGGGATATACAATCATGGTTATATTTTATTTTCGGCATTAATCACTTAAATAATAATGCAGCCTTGCCTTAAATAAAACTTAGAGTTTTCTCACTCGCACCCTCAACAGACTACTCACACTTCATGGTATTTGAGGAGAAATTGAATCAACTATTGATATTTCATGTGGCCATTTAATTGAATAATAAGTATATTTTCATTGAGGTAAACCAATTAAAAAACTATAATAATTGAACAGCGTAATACGGTGAACTTCAACAACGGTAAACTACATCTTTATAATTTTTGCTGGTTTATCGAAAGTGCCAGTTCATAAGATGCTGGTAAAACGAAGTTTGCAATAGATGAATTTTTCACATAGTAAGATCTGTGTGTAACGTATAATAATTGCAATGCAGAGACTTGAGTGCTTGAGAGAGCTTCTTCTATCGACTTCCCCAAAAAGAAGTGCTGACAAACTGATTGTGCTGATTATGAACAAAGCAAAAGAGATGTTTGAATTGTCCATTACAGGAAACCATGACCTCATGTTAAAAGTAATAAATGCAAATCACAGAAGTATAGGAAGGATCTCCTAAGATAGAAACAGAAACAAAGTTTACATATTTGGTTTCAGTGTGGGAGTTTGAGTTATAAGAAGAGGCTGGATAGGCTGGGACTCATTTCACTGGACTGTAAGAGATTGTGGGGTGACCTTGTAGAGGTTTCAAAAATCATGAGGGGCATAAGTAAGGTGAATAGTCAAAGTATTTTCCCTAGGGAGGTTCAACACTAGAGGACATAGGTTTAAGGTGAAAGGAGAAAGATTTAAAAGGGATGTAAGGGACAAGTTTTTCACGCAGAGGGTGGTATACATATGGAATAAAGTGCCCGAGGAAGTGGTAGATGGAGATACAATTACAATGTTTAAAAGATAATTGAATAGGTACATAAATAGGAAAGGTTTAGAGAGATATGGGCCAAATGCAGGCAAATGGGACTGGTTTAGCTTGGGAAACTTGATCTGCATGGACAGGTTTTACCAAAAAGTGTGTTTCCATGTTGTATGACCTTCTGACTCTATGAGGACGAATAACAGTGCGTCGCAGAAACAAATGGCAAGATTTCAGAGAAACAAAGATAAAGCCGATAGAATAGAGCTTAGTCCAGAGAGCTCCTGACAGATTGGGGGAAAGTGATGCCCTTGCAATATTGTCATTAGACTATGAAAGCTAGAAACCCAGCCACGTTCCAGTGTTAAAGAGCACTGGAATTAAAGTCTAATGATGACTGTGAAATCATTGTTGTAAAACTCCATCTGGTTTTCTCATATCCTTCAGGGAAGGGAACTTGCCAGCCTCCGTGTGACTTCAGATCCACAGCAATGTGATTGACTTGTAACTGCCCCTTGGCAATTAATGCTGGTTCAGCCAGGGAGTCTCTAATCTTGTGAATGAAAAGAAACAAAAAAGCAGCAGTTTGATTGTAGCTGAGGTGGGAGATTTTCCGTGCTTGGACTGTAAGGAAGGTGTTAAATTAACCACCAGTTATAGGAGCAGTATTCTAACGTCACACAGACTGGGGTTTGTAGAGTCATGGATGTCAAGTATTTAGTATAAAAAAAGTTTCCAGTGTTCTTGTATTATCTCTAACTTAGGGTTTGAATCATTATGAGCACTTTGTTGCTCTGTACTGTGCTATAGTTGTACTTTAATTTAATAAATTATCCTTAAACTTAGCCTGTCAGAGATTCTAACACATAAACTGTGAAAGCGTGTTAAGTTAGTGACTTGTCACTTCAAACAAATTTCTGCTTAAGTTTTCCCCCATGGCAACTTGATCACATGGGCATGTCTCCAAAATAAGATGTTTATCATGACCTCACAAACCCCTTTTTTCCTAAATATAAGTTAATTGGGCCACGTCAAAATATAACAGGCCATTGAGATTAATGAAGCCTTGAGATATAATTCACGATAACCCAACTTAAATGATGTGGAGGCCAGAAGAGAAAAACTTCTTAAACTTACTATCTCAGATCTCTGTGGCTGCATGCATAGATGAGGTATAGAATGACCTCAAACTTTCTGGCAGATTACCTCAGATATGTCACATTGTCCAAGACCAAGATATCCATACGCATTCTTGTAAACTTGATGCTTGCAAAGCATCCTTCTTTGAAATAGAATGCTTATTAAATCTGCTTTTGCAAGTATTTCTGATCATTTTTTGAACCTCAATTGCAACCTCCTCCTTGTGCACTCACAGTGCTCTCGGCTTCTTGAATTCTGTGCATTTTCTAGTCCTAAAGACTGTTCTCTCTGATTCATGTAGGGTGAAGCTCTTTGATGTGGTGCTGAGGAAGGGCAAGATATGAGATGCAGAACTTGATGACAACAAATTCTATTTCTCGTTCTCTTCCTCAAACTCTTCATTGCGTCGGTGTGCTCAGAACGTACTCGGATGAAGTTAGAGTTAGAGGGGAATGAGAAACAAATGTCATCATAAACCTAAAGCTGGCTGTCTTAATTTGATCTGGTAAAGGTTTTAGGTTAAGGTATTTGCACAGCACCTTTCATGACCTCAGCATGTCCCAAGGCACTTTACACAGTGTATAGCTACTCCTGAAATGTATGACATATGACAGCTAATTTGCACACAAGGCCCCACAGTGAGATCATGACCATTTAATCCATTTGTGATATTTATTTACAGATAAATATTGACTAGGACACCTCCTGCGGTGATTGTGCTTTCATAGGTTAATTAAAACCGTTCTTACCATTTGCGAGATGACGCAAATAACCCTGGTCACTTCCTGCCTGTCTTGCTCTGCTATGATCTATGTTGATTTAACTCAAATAAATAAAAGCACTGGTTTCCTCCTGAGCCTAACTTCATAAGAAACACTTCTACTCCTCCATTCGTTGATCTTCAGGCTCACAGTTACACTTACGAGACCAGAAGGTTTAATTCTGCCGGCTAAGTGCTTTAGCTGTGGTCAACTCTTTTAAGCTGCCTCCGGCCATTACATCCTGCAGCAGCATCCTCACCCCGGTTTTCAAATAGTGGGTTTGCAACCAGATGTGTTCATCATGTTGACAATTTGGTGCAAACTAAAGCTTCCAGGTGGGTGAAAAGCACAGTGTGTAGAACATTTCATCTGAGCAAAGAAATCTGATTTATAGGATCAGAGAAATTTACAGTACAGAAGTCGGTCTGCTTACTCTGCAGCTACTCGGTTTTCCCTCTTGTGACATTTGCCCAATTCCACTCTCCTTTGAATCTAAAGCAGGAAGTTTGGATAAAGTCAGCAGGTCTGGCAGCATCAGTAGAGAAAAAAACAATCAAAATGGGTCCTGGTGAAAGTTCTCTGGACTCAGAACATTAACTCTGTTTTCCTCTGCCACCAGATCTGCTGAGTTTCTCCAGCACTTTCTGTCTTTGTTTCAGATGTCCAGCCTCCACAGTTCTTTGCTTTATTTACCCCCCGCATACCTTTGTCAGTCGTTTTCAAGCAGAAATCATTTTAAGCAAATATTATTGGTTCACATTCAGCAACATTTAAGGAACATAATCCCATACTCTAATCAATTTACTGGGGAAAGACAATTCTCTACTCTCCTATCCAAGGTATGTCTTAGCTTGTGAACTGTTATGACACCTGGCGGTGTGAAAAGCGCTAAATAAATTAAAGTTCTTCCTTGCTTTCCTATTGTGAGCCCAGTTAGTAACTAGCATTTTATTAACAAATTTATTGGCAGCTGATGAATAAGTTGACCAAAACTTCCCTTCTGCAAAACTTGGGAACACTTATAAAAGTGAATGCCAGAATGAATGAGGAGTAATTAAGCAAGCGATACTCCTGCTCATGATGTAAGTACATCAAAATCGAGTTTGGTTTGTTTTTCTAAACAAATTAACAACCTGGCATTAAATTAGGAAACTAAACCAGGACATCTGGTTAATGGTGAAGCAATTTTCCCAGTGAGGTTTTGAAGAGTTGAGTTCAATGTTGCAGAGTAGCACAATGGTGTCAGTGTGTAGTGATGTATTTATTAAAAGCAGGTTTGGATCCATGGGAACTTTACTTGAATTAGCATAAAGCACTATGTATGAACCTTGAGCTCTCTCGGGTGAGGAATGTTATTGCTGGAGAATAGAAGGCTTCCCTTTTGAGGCACTCTGTGTTTACCACAAGCTGCCATGCAATCTGTCTCATCCTCAATTTCAGAAGAGCATCTCTCGCGAATGACATTTTCTTTTCCTGCACTAGGCATCCTGTGACCTTTCTGAGCCAGACTGCCACATTAGGGAACAGGCTTAAAGGACCTAGGCCTAATATATTGTATTATGTTTCAGAAATTCATTTCACACAGGCCTGGCCAGAGCACAGCAGCTGACAGGGAAGACTTTCTTCCTTTCTGCCCAGCAGCCAGGGTTGGATTTAAAGCCAGGTCCCAGGGGTGAAAGATAAATGTCCAATGCAGTACACCAGCCAGACTTTGCTAATTTCTTTCAGCTTTTCTCTCATTGTTGTTTTAAGAGGAATAGCAGACAAGAATTTTACACTCTTTCAAATGCACAGATTTTTTTTTCCCCCTGTACTGGTGAAGACATTGCCAGTAAAATTGCACTTTACTGTTTCACAATTCCTTTTGAAAATACTTGGAGCGTCACACATGCACTTTAGATCCATTCCATTCAGGGTCCAATGATTTATTTATTTTACATCAAAGTACAAACTTTTAGGAGGTCCAATATCACTTCTTCAAATTTTGCCCGGAGGCAAAACCAGGAAATATGTTCAAAATAATCAGTACATATTTAGTCAGGATAACGTCAAAATACTGTGGAGGCTGGCAATCTGAAACAAATACAAAGAATGCTAGAAAAGTTCAACAGGTCTGCGGAAAGAGAAACAGAGTTAACATTTCGAGTCCATTGTGGCTCAGTTCTGAAGAAAATTCCTACCAGACTGGAAATGTTTACTTTGTTTCTCTCTGCACAGTTTTTCCAGCATTATCTGTGCTTGCTTTGGCATTGGTCTTAGTCTGCACTATTGTATAATACTTTAACCTTTGTTGCTGCCTGGGATAATTGATGGTTTGAGTCCATTTTAATGATTCACCCTTCTGCAAGAGCTCATATTCTGGGTAACCATTTTTGGTGTCCGGCTGCATGAGTGGATCAATGAAAAAGATTGATCTGATCCAAAAATGTCAAAAGATGATCAGCTGCTCCCGTGAAGTGACTGATGTTCTTTAGCACATTCACTGTTGACACATGGTAATCAGAACCGTTCTGAATCTTGGGTGGCACAATGGCTCAGTGGTCAGCACTACTGCCTCATGGTGCCAGGGCCCTGGGTTCACCTCCAGATTTGGGTGACTGTCCATGTGGAGTTTTCCCCACCTCTGCGTGGGTTTCTTGTGTGCGCTTCAGTTTCCATCCGTAGGTGTGCAAGTTAGATGCATTAGCCATAGTAAAAAGTCCATGCAGGATGGAGTTGGGGGGGTTAAGATGCCCTTAAGAGGGTTGGTGTAGACATGATGGGCCAAAGGCCTCTCTCTGCACTGTGGGGATTCTATATCCCTATCATCCATATTGTCACTAGACCAGCAATCCAGAGGCCAATGCTCTGGAAATAGAGTTGAATCTACCATGGCAGATAGTGCAATTTTAAAGCAATAAAGAGCCAGCCTAATAGCAATCACTGTCAATTGTTGTAAAAACCCATCTGGTGGTCCTTTTTTTAGATTAGATTAGATTCCCTACGGTGCGGAAACAGGCCCTTCGGCCCAACTAGTCCACACTGATCCTCTGAAGAGTAACCAACCCAGACCCATTTCCCTCTGACTAAAACACCTAACACTATGGGTAATTTCCCATGGCCAATTCACCTGATCTGCACATCTTTGGAATGTGGGAGGAAACCGGAGCACCCGGAGGAAACCCACGCAGACATGGGGAGAATGTGCAAACTCCACACAGACAGTTGCCCGAGGCTGGAATTGAACCTGGGAGGAAATTTATCATCCTTACCAGATCTGGCCCGCATGTGACTCTAGACCCACAGCAATGCGGTTGGCTCTGAACTACCCTCTGTGCAATTAAGGATGGACAATAAATGGTGGCCTAGCCAGTGATGCCCACATCCTGCAAATGAATAAAAAAACTTCACTATTGTATGTCAGAGGAGTATCTGTTCTGCTCCCTACTAAACCCTAGTCACACTCAACATGAAGAAGTAGTTTGCCAGATAAAAGAATTTAGAAGCCCTAATGCACTTTCTAGCCATCTTGCTGGTAGTTATAAAGCAGGGGAGCATTAGACAGTTAAAAGGAAATTATGAAACACATGCCAATTTTGGAATTGTTAAAACATGAGCCTCCAGATCCCATAACACAATATTACACAAGACTGTATTAATCTGCCATCAGCTGGGCATACATCATTATTAAAAGTAAACAGATTTTGAAAGTTCCTCCCAGTCTAGATAACTGGATGCACAGTCACAGTAAAGGTAAACAAGATGATGTAAAGCCAAGCTGGAACATGCTCAATGCAACATAGCTGTTGTTTGCCTGTACTGTCTAGTCAAAGTATTGGTTTTATCTGAACTCCATGCATTGAGCCCATTACTAATGTTTAAACTCTTGCAGCCTACTTATTAAACAGTTGTTGTCACTTATTCACTGTCTTTATAAGCTCAGTCTAAAAGAATAGGAATGGATAATGGAGGATAAGTATGCCATTATTCTTATATCTGGTAAACACTTCAGTTTGGTGTGTGTTTGAAACTATTGACCATTACTCAGGAAATGCAGATACTGAAATTCTTTTAGAAGAACAACAAAATATATAATCATTACTTTAATCACTTTGATCATTAGTACAAATAATCATTTAATTTCTGATGGCTTTGTCAGCAGGTTATTATATTAAAACACCAGAAGGCCATTCTGGTGAGACTTTTGCAATGTGTGACTTTTCTTGGTGGTCATAACAAAATCATCATATTTCAACCATATTCAACCATATTCAAAAACAATGGCCTCATTGTTCAAAAGGAAGTTGGAGCAGAAATCTTGGATGTCAATCCCACTATAGAATCCCTACTGTGCGGAAAAAGGCCATTCAGCCTATTGAGTCCTTACCAACCTTCTGAAGAGCATCCCAACTAGACCCACACTCATGCAACCCTGCATTTCCTATGGAAAATCCACCTAACCTACTCATCTCTGGACTCTATGGGAAATTTAGCATGGCAAATCCATCTAACCTGTACATCTTTGAACCATGGGAGGCACCTGGTCGAAACCCATGCAAACACAGGGAGAATCTACACACAGATAATCATCCACGGGTGGAATCAAACCCAGGTCCCTGATTCTATGAGGAGGCAGTGCAGACCACTGAGTCACCATGCTGCCCCAATTCTGAGGGTGAAATGCAAAGCTGGAATTCAAGGGTTAAAGTATGATTCTGGGAGCCCCTTCCACTTTCAGGCAGGTTTCTGAGTCTGGAGAAACAATAGCGTGCTACCCAATATTGTTCATTTGGCAGCCCTACTGTCAGAGGTGATGGTGCCAAATATTCAGCATTTTCTGTCTTTATGTTGAGAGGCACATGGATACTTACATTCCTGGTCACTGGTCACAAATGGGGGATAAATGAAGAGCCAAAAGAGTTACAGACATTATACTTGGGGGATGGGGGTGGGGTGGGGTGGTCTTTCTCCCAACTTCTCTTCACCCAATCCCCATCCACCAATTCACCATTCCAGGCATGACCATGGCCACACTTACAACTGTTTAATGTGAATGGAGCCTCCAGTTCAGTTGTCTGTCTAGCCCCGCTTCTTGCTTATTCAGTACCCCAAATATTGGCTGGAAAAGTAAGTTGCTAACCATTACAGACAGCTCACCTCCTGCAGAATCCCATGGGGGTAGGAATATGTAGTGGAGCCTTTCTGACAGAATTTCCCTTCCTCCATCCCTGCAAATAGGCTCAAATCCATAAACCCACTGGCTCTTGAAAATTCTGCTCTTTGTTCCAATGGATCTAATGTCCTAATGGCTGATATTGAACTAGTCCTCCTGTATTCAATTTGGTTTCAATAACAACAAAGATTGACATTTACAAGCATCTGTTCAATGTAATAAACCATTTTTGAAGCATTTTGAAACAGGACATGATATCCAGGCATGTAAGAAGATATTGAGCTAGATGGGGAAGTTGCTCAAAGAGGTAGTGTTTACAGAGTAGACCAACTGGAGAGGTTCAGGGAGAAACCACAGACCATGGAACCTGGGCACTTTCTAAAGAAAAATGTTCACGGGATGTGGATGACCTGTGGAAGTTTTTAGTGTCCATCTCTTGTTGCCATTGTGTTTGGAGTTCTTTGGAGACCAGAACCTCCTAAAGGATATTCAAAAACCAATAGAGTTTTATGATAATCTGCCAGCTTTCAGAGTTCCCTAGGTTTATTTCCGTCTCATGAGATTTCAGTGCATAATGACTGGCTTGATAGCAAGAAAAAGGTCAATCAGTCCATCCATTCAATAAAATTAGGGCCTTTGTTCCATGAACCTTACTATCTTACTGTAACTAAAATCTATTGATCGAGTATCTACAACCTTTTGTGGATGACACATCAGATTTATGTCACCTTTTGTGTAAAACGTGCTTCCTGCAATGTCCTAGTTTTATTACTTCCCTCGTTCTTGATGTCACTGTCAGGAGAAATAGTCTTTTTGTAAGTATCCTTTTAATATTTGAAACACTTTGATTAGATCACCTCCCACTCTCTTGTACTCAAGGAAACTCAAGCCAACTTTATGCAACTGTCAACATAATTTCAGAGTCAGAGGTCTTTTCCAAAGGTGGAAATGTCAACTACAAGAGAGCACAGGTCTAAGGTGAGAGGAGGTAAGTTTAGGGCAGAAACACAGGGAGAATATTTCACACAGAGGGTAGCAGGTGCCTGGAACATACTGCCAGTGGAGGCAGTGGAAGCAGGTACATTAGCAATGTTTAAGGTGTACCTTGATAGACACATGACCAGGACCGAACAGAGGGATAGATACTGTGCATAGGCAATAAGTAGCAGGTCTATATAAGGAGTAGGAATCGGCGCAGGCTTGGTGGGCCGAAGGGCCTACTACTGTGCTGTATTGCTTTGTATTGAATTCTCTAATTTAATGCTTTTAAGTCCATTATGGTTTATAAATCTTCACAGCCCATATTTTGGACAAAGTTGCTGATGCAGTTGGAACTCTGTTGACATTTTAAGCACAGAATAAGATGCTGACCCTTTAAATGGAGCCATCCTGGGTTCGGAATGTGACTGACCCCGACCCTGACCCAAATGTTATCCATAAACAATCTGATCTCTGGTGCAGCCCCTGACAGGAAATCAGTGAATCCAGCTCTATTCTAATTCTGATCAAAGTTGCATGGCTTTTCATTTTAAACGGAAGCACTTGGTCATTTCAAATGGGAACATCGTAAATCAGTTTATGTGTTGTGCACATTTGACAGAGATCCAACAACTCACCAAACATCCTTTGGAGATTTGAGCAGCGGACACATGAGAACACCTCGACCCCCAAAATTCATCTCCAAGTCACACACCATCCTGACTTGGAATTATGTCGCCATTCCTTCACTGTTGCTGGGTCAAACCCCTGCATCCCCATCCCTAACAGCACTGACACCACATGAACTGCAATATTTCAAGCACACCACCACGTTCTCAAGGACCATTGAGGTTTGGCAAAACACACTGGCCGAGCAGTAATGTGCACATCCCAGGAACATATATTTTCCTTTAACTGAGCCTCTGCCTACCCTGAGCTATTATCCTCACATCGTTTTTCAAACTGAAAACCGGAATATATTTCACTGCTCACATTCCTCTGTGTGAGTTACCCATCTAAAAGCAGGCAGTAGAATGGGTTGGTGCATCCCCTGGAGCTCTAGATTCTAAAGTTTACCTTCAACTAAGTTGTGGCACCTCCTATGATGGTTCCACTCCCCCACAAATTGATGGTCCAGTCCAAACATCTTCAGCCTGAATTGAACAAAAACAGTCATTAACAATCTACAGCATTCAATGTAGTTTCCAATTTCTCTGCTACATTTAAATGTCAGCAACACTGCAAATAGCTGATACGCATTTTGCTATCTTGGATGTACTATCCTGCGGCTATGTTTCTGTCATTGTTACATTTTAAGGGTACCTGGAATACTAACAGGAGAGTTTGCTCTCCAACAGCATTTTCATTTGACTTGATTTGCCATTTGGATATTTTAAATTTTGCCTGTGATATACTTTAACGGGGAGGGATCTGTCATTTCGGAAACATGGATGTTTTCATTCATTCCTCACCTCATGCAACTACAGCTTTGTCGAGCTTGGTTGAGCTAACATCAGCTCTAACTGATGGCCCTGCTGATATTTGTCCATCTTAGGTCCTACAAATTGTCAAAAAGACATTTGCAGCATCCCTTAGGGTACTTTACTTCATAACCTTAGTGCAAGCAAAAAGTAGGTTTGCTAACGTCGCTTATATGTCAAAGAGAGTTTGCAGACCTAATAACCAATTGTAATTGGTACTCTTTGAAGGCATGAACACACCTTTGGGCAGTCAATACAGTCTTTTCTCTCTTTTTTGTAATGGTACTTCTCCAGTTCCATTGTGATCTTGTTGTCTTTGGTGGAAAGGTTCTAGCATCATTACTATTGACACAAGGTTTTCTTAGAAGGCCTACCTTGCTTTTACCAATCTTAAAAGCAACGGTTTCAGGTTCAGATAATGTACTACAGTTCATTTTCTTTTTGATAATGTCTGTCCTGGGCTTGTTTTCCCTTGAAGGAAACATTTAAAGAAGATCAATTAGATTTCCAGAGTATTGCAACAAAAAGTATGATTGCAGATATTTTAGAAGGTTAAAAGGTAATGCCTTTATAAAAATATTAAGGTAGATAGAGAGATACTGTATCCACGAGCTGGGGAAATTAGAATCAGATTAAACACTGGAACCAGAACTTTTTAAAGTGAAACCAGGAAACATTTCTACATGTGTTGGGTGATAGAAGTTTTAAACTCTCTTTTACAATTTACAATTGATACTAGGTTCATTTTAAATCTGAGCTTGATTCATTTTATTATCTAAAGGTATTATGGAGCAAAGCGGAGTAGGTTGTACACTGATTATGATTCCATAGAATAATGGAGAAATAAGCTGGCAGCCCTTGTGCCTTGTTCTCAGTCAAGTCAACTTGCTGTAAGTTTAACTTGTGCTGTTAAAGTGACAGACGTTGATCTGTGAAACATTTATTCCCAGGCAACACTGGCTTCAGTTTTAATTGTGAAAAGTACAGTGAGCAGTTGAAGTAGAGCAAGAAGTCTAGTCATTCCTTTCCCACACTGAACTGCCCAACATGCTGAGATTTTAGATGACAGATATTAGGCAGACGTGTGCCAAGCTGATGGTTTCCTCTTGCAATATGCATGTGGATTAGACATCATTTGGTCCAAATTTGATTTTAACTGGGAGTTAACAGTGATTTCTCCTCCAAGATTTCCTTCTCTTCCCCTTTCCCACATCCCCGCTTTCCACTTTGCCACAATTCACCAAATGGTGCAAAGAAACTACAGAGAGGAGTAGAAATTATACAGTGATTATAATGAGGAATTTAAATATCTGAATATAG
This sequence comes from Chiloscyllium plagiosum, assembly GCF_037043375.1. NCBI lineage: Eukaryota > Metazoa > Chordata > Chondrichthyes > Orectolobiformes > Hemiscylliidae > Chiloscyllium > Chiloscyllium plagiosum. The sequence goes on from NW_028270161.1 coordinate 51,851,144, forward strand.
ACTGGGATAGTATAAAAGGCAAAAAGGAGAAGAATGCCTATGATTGTGCTCTGGAGAATCTCCTTTTGCAATATGTTTCCAATCCAATGAGAAAGCAGGCACTGCCGGCACTTAGTTCTTTGGAATAAGGTGAGCCAAATGGATCAAGTGTTGTTTGGGGAGCATTTAGGGGACAGCGATCATTGCATAAGATTTAGGCTGGTTATGGAAAAGTACAAGAAACAATCCAGATTGCAAATAGTTAACTCAGGAAAAAAAAAACCCACCTTCAATAGGGGTAAGAATGGATCTAATGCAAATAAATTCAAATCAGAGGTTTGTTACAGTTGGGGAGAGCTACGGGAAAATTATCCCCTTTTCTTAACACTTTGCTGACTGAAACAAGACGAACAGCAAACATTTTATTTATGGCCCCAGGGCACCAGGAGAATGTTCTGGTGGAACAAGAGGCCCACATAATCAGTGTAAAAACACATATTTTGTTAAGGAAATGTAATGCAAGGGGATATACACATCACTGTTATATTTTATTTACAACATAAATCACTGAAATAATAATGCAACTTTGCCTAAAATAAAACTTACTGGCAGAGAGCCTTCTCACTTGCACCCCGTACTGACCACTCAGACATTGTGATAATACTTTCAATTTCCAGTATTTCAAGTATGTAGTTTTTGCCAGTTTTTTGAGAGTGCCGGTTCATAAGGCATTGGTTAAAACAAAAAGATTGATGCATTTTTGAGAAAGAACGTTTTAATCCCTTGAGTACCGTGACTTTACAGAACAGACGTAAAATTGGCTTTGTAAGTTAACATCAAAAGGAAGAAAAAATGTTTATTTCTTACAGTGCCTGAAATGTAAGCTCAAAAACCACTCATTTAGATTTGTTCTCAGACGTTTTGTCACCATGCTAGGTAACATCATCAGTGAGCCTCTGGTAAAGTGTTGGTGTTCTATCCTGCTTGCTGTTTATGTGTCTTGGTTTGTTGTGATGGGTGATATCATTTCCGCTTCTGTTTCTGAGAGGTTGACAAATTGGGTCTAAATTGATACATTTGTTAATGGAGTTCTGGTTTGAATGCCAGACCTCTAGGAATTCCCATGTGTGTCTTTGTTTGGCCTGTCCCAGGTTGGATGCATTGTCCCAGTTGAACTGGTGTCCCTCTTCCTCTGTGTGTAAGGATATTAGTGATAATTGGCCATGTAATTTGGTGGCTAGTTGGTGCTCATGTATCCTGGTGGCTAGTTCCCTGCCTGTCTGTCCGATGTAATGGTTGTTGCAGTCCTTGCAGGGTATTTTGTATATGACATTGGTTCTGCTGGTTGTTGGTACGGGGCCCTTTAAATTCATCAAGAACTGTTTCAGTGTGGTGGTAGGTTTTTGGGCTACCATGAAATCTAAGGGTCAGAGTAGTCTGGTCATTATCTCTAAGTTGTCTTTGATGTATGGCAGAGTGGCTAGAGTTTCTGAGCGTATTGTGTCTTCCTGTTTAGATCTGTTTTGCAGGAATTGGTGGACTGCGCTTATTGGGTAACCATTGTTCTTCAATACTTTGTACAGGTGTTTTTCCTTGGCTTCTCATAGTTCTTGGTGCTGTAATGTGTTGCAACTCATTTAAATAACGATCTGATACATCTCAGTTTGTGGGGAGGATGGTTGCTACTGTAGTTGGGTATCTGGTCAGTGTGTGTGGCTTTCCTGTAGTTGCTTGTCTGTAGATCTCCAATGGCTTTTCGTTTTACTGTGACATCCAGGAAGACTCACCAAAGAGGAAGAGAACATTAACTAACACCCCTTCGTGGATATTACAATAGAACCAAACGTCTTTACAGGAAGGCCACCAACACTGACCAGACACTCAACTACAGGAGCAACCATCCCAACACCCACAACCATAGCTGCATCAGCACATTATTTAAATGAGCCACAAAACACTGCAGCACCCAGGAACTATGAGAAGTTGAGGAAAAATACCTATACAATGTATTCAGAAACAACGGATACCCGATAAGCGCAATCCACCATTTCCTACGTAACACACCTAAACAAGAAGACACAACATGCCCAGAGACTCTAGCCACCCTGCCATACAGTAAAGACATCTCAGAGATGACGACCAGACGACTCCGGCCCCTAGGCATCATGGTAGCCCACAAACCCACCACCACACTGAAACAGCTCCTGATGAATTTAAAGGACCCTGTACCAACAACCAGCAGAACGAACATCGTAGACAAAATACCCTGCAAGGACCGTAACAAACATTGCATTGGACAGACGGACAGGAAACTAGCCACTGGGATACATGAGCACCAACTAGCCACCGAAAGACATGACCAACTATCACTAGTAACCTTACACACAGAGGAAGAGGAATACCAGTTCGACTGGGACAATACATCCATCCTGGGACAGGCTAAACAATAATACTCATGGGAATTCCTAGAGGCTTGGCATTCAAACCAGAAATCGATTAACAAACATATTAATTTGGGACCCATTGACCAACCTCTCAGAAACAGAACTGGAAGTGATGTCACCCACCACAACAGACCAAGACACATAAACAGCAAGTGGGACAAAGCACCCGTGCTTCATCACAGGCTCACTAATGATGTTACTAGCATGGTGGCGAAACATCTGAGAACAAACCCATCAGTTCAGCGAGCAAACTTACAACCTGACTCGTTTATCAACACAGAGACACTTGCATAAGGATGGATGGTTTCTAAAGACATAATGTGCACTTAGATTACAAACGGACAAGCAATAAACAGGTCACTTGTCCACGCATCCATTACCTTACATTATGAGACATAGGTATTGATGTATTGTGTTTTCTCGAGGTCGAGGGTGGGTGTAATTGATACACAATGTGGAATATATGATATCCTGTCAATATTCCACATATAATTAACCATCTGACATGTCTTTGTTTGCAATACCATTTGCATGGACTCACCATGTCTAGCTGCCATTGTCAATTTCAATCTCTTCTGCTGAAATGATGAGGGGGTAAACAATCAGTATTTGGGAAGCCTGTTTGCATTATAGGAAACCTTCCAGAGATATCTCAGACATGATTGTCTTTGTACAGAAAACACAACAGAAATCACTTAACTTACTGGAGTCAATTTTTGTGAAGGTTTAATGTCCACCTCCCAATAAGCTTTAAGGGAAGGAAGATAAAATGTTGCATATTTGCAGGATTCACTTTTGGAGGCAATGAAGATTGGAATTAATGAGTTTTGAGAAGATTTGTAGCTCAGGTTGAGATTCTAGATGTAAGTTTTCTCACTGAGCTGGAAGGTTTGTTTTCGGACATTTTGTCACTATACAAGGTCAAATTATATTCATGTGCTTAGGTTTCCTTGGGCATAAAAAAGCGCGCCATACCACCAGTGCTTCACTGGAGGCTCACTGATGATGTTACCTAGTATGGTGATGAAACGACTGAAAACAAACCTTCCAGCTGAGCGAGCAAACCTACAGCCAAGATTGGAATTGCATTGCTGTTTCAGACAAAATTGTGACCAAGCCCTTAGAGTGAAGAAACATAATCTTGCAGGTAAAACAAGTGATCGCTCTTCTCTGACTAAGGTAACTTTTGAGGCAGGATCCTCTTCTTTTGTTGAGTATGAGCTGGCTTCCCTTTATTCCAAGATTAACCCTACCTCTCCTGAGCTGTCCTTGAGAATTAATAAGACATTTCCTATCACAAGTCTGTTTTCATCATGAGACGTAAGTATTGATGTATTATGTTTCTTCGAGGTCAAGGGTGGGTGTAATTGATACACAATGTGGAATATATGATATCCTGTCAGTATTCCACATATGATTAATCATCTGACATGTCTTTGTTTGCAATACCATTTGCATGGACTCACCATGTCTAGCTGCCATTGTCAATTTTAATCTCTTCTGCTGAAATGATGAGGGGGTAAACAATCAGTATTTGGGAAGCCTGTTTGCATTATAGGAAACCTTCCAGAGATATCTCAGACATGATTGTCTCTGTCTGTACAGAAAACACAAAAGAAATCATCTAACTTTCTGGAGTCCATTTTTGTAAAGGTTTAATGTCCCAGGTAAGCTTTAAGGAAATGACTAGAACAGGTTGGCAGCCAAAACTCTAACTCACTATGGGCCACCTGGGGACATAAAATATATGATGTCAGAAAGGAGAACTGTAATCCACAAAAAAAAATCCAGAGAACTCCAGATGAAAAAAGAGACAGCAAATAAAATGACAAAGACGATTTGTGTTTATGACAGATAATACAACTGGGATGCAGAGTGAATATAGAAAGTTCAGAGGGCAATCATATAGTAAGTAAGAGAAGCAAAGATGGAATATGAGAAAAGACTGGCAGCATACATTAAAGTAATCCGTAAGTTCTCCATCAGCACAACAATAGTGAAAGGATGATAAAAGGAGTGAGGTTAATCCTGGACCTAAAAGGGATTCATGCAAGAAGGATGGGGACATCAAACAAATATTCTGTATCTTTCATTATCAAGGAACTAAATACTACATGAATAGAATAAAGGAGGCAGTGGTTCAGACATTTCAAGGATTTGAAATAGATAGGGAGGAGATGTCTGCGCTTGAAGTTGTCATGATGTCAGGACTGGATGAGATGCATCCAAAACCCTGAGGGAAGGCAAAGATGGAAAACTACAGACGAATTAGCCTAGCCTCGGTCATGGGTAAGATCCTGGAATCCATTGTGAAGAATGCGATTTCTGAATATTTGGAAGTGTATGATAAAATTGGGCAAAATCAGCATGGACAAGGGGACGTCATGCCTGACAAATCTGCTAGACTTCTTTGAGGAAGTAACAAGTAGATTAGACCAAGGAGAGTCAATGGATGTTATCTACCTGGACTTCATGAAGACCTTTGACAAGGTGCCGCACAGAAGGCTACTGAGTAAGATATGGGCCCATGGTGCTAGAGGCAAGGTGCTAGCATGGATCAAAGCTTGGCTGTCTGGCAGAAAGCAGCTAGTGGGGATAAAAGGATTTTTTTCAGGATGGTAGCTGGTGACAAGTGGTGTTTCGCAAGGCTCAGTGTTGAGACCACAACTTTTCACTTTATACTTTAACGATCTAGCTGAAGGAACTGAAGGAATTCTGGCTAAGTTTGCAGATGATACTAAGATAGGTCGAGGGTCAGGTAGCATTGAGGTGGTGGGGAGGCTGCAGAAGGATTTGGACAGGTTAGGAGAGGGGGCAAAGATGTGGCAGATGGAGTACAACGTGGAAAAGTGTGAGGTCATACACTTTGGTTGGAAGAATAGAGGCATGAACTATTTTCTAAATGGGGAGAAAATTCAGAAGTCTAAAGTGCAAAGCAACTTGGGAGTTCTAGTCCAGGATTCTCTCAAAATAAACTTGTAGGTTGAGTCAGTAGTTAGGAAGGCAAATGCAATGATGACATTTATTTTAAGATGACTTGAATATAAAAGTAGGGATGTACTTCTGAGGCTCTATAAGACTCTGGTCAGACCACATTTGGAGTATTGTGTGCAGTTTTGGGCTTCATATCTCAGGAAGGATGTACTGGCTCTGGATGTGTTCAGAGGAGGTTCATGAGAATGATCCCAGGAATGAAAAACTTAATATATGAGGAACGTTTGAGGACTCTAGATTTATACTCAATGGAGTTTAGAAGGATAAGGGGAGATCTAATTGAAATATACAGAATACTGAATGACCTGGACAGAGTAGATGTTGGGGAGATGTTTCCATTGGTAGGAGAAACTAGGACTCAAGGACATGACCTTAGAGTAAAGGGAAGACCTTTTAGAATGGAGTTAAGGATAAACCTCTTTAGCCAGAGTGGAGAATCTATGGAATTCATTGCTACAGAAAGCTGTGGAGGCCAAGTCATTGAGTATATTTAAGACTGAGATAGATAGATTTGTGATTGTCAAGAGGATCAAGGGAAGAAAGCAGGAGAATGCAGTTGAGAAACTTATCAGCAGTGATTGAATGGCAAAGCAGACTTAATGGGCTGAATGGCCCTATTTCTGTTCCAGTGACTGATGGTCTTACGGAAGGGAGAATGGAAATTATGGAGTATCTGATCCTAATATTCCCATTATCCTTTGACTCAGGAGAGCTAGAGGACTAGAGAATCACACATGTTACATCTTGTTCAAAAAAGGACATAATAATAATTACAGCAAGCACAGGCCAACCTGTTTAACCTTCGGGGCAGAGAACCTTCTAGAAACAATAATTTGTGAACATTAGCCAATTGCAGGTTAATTGAGGAAAGCCAGCTTGAATTTGTTAAGGCAGATTGTGGGTTAATTAAATGTTGAAATTTTTATGAGGGAATAAAGGGTTGATGAGGATAATGATGTATATGGGGTTTAGATGGGATTTGATAAGGTTCTGTACAACAGACTTGTGAACAAAATTAGACAATGAAGTAAAGACACAGTAGCAACATGGATAAGAAATTGGTTGAGTGGCAGGAAACAGATTTGTGGGGTTTTTTTATTTTCAGATGGAGAATCTTTTGGGGGAGTTCCCCAGGGGTCAGTGTTGGGATCTTTGCTTTTCCTGATACTGCATATAGTAATGACCTAGGTCATTGTGTACAAGACACAGTTGCACAATTTACAGAAAATACAAAGCTTGGACATATTGTAAACTGTGGGGAGGATATTGTGGACATGGGACAAAAGGACATAGATACTAGTATGAGTGAACAAGGAGCAGAGGAAATCCAATACAGAGAAATATAATAAAACCAAGAATGGGATGCTCAAAATCTGAAACAACAACAGAAATTGCTGGATAAACTCAGCAGATCCAGCAGCATCTGTGGAAAGAAAGCAGAATCAATGTTTTGAACCCAGTAACTTTTCATCAGAACCCACAGAGAAGTATATTGTGATTCATTTTGATAGGGAAAAGTTGGAAATACAATATAATACAAAGGGTGTAATTCTAAAGTGGGTGCAATTGCAAATGGACATTGGTGTATGTGTACGTAAATCATTAATGATCACAGGAGCAGTTGAAAGAACAATTAGATTAGATTAGATTAGATTAGATTACTTACAGTGTGGAAACAGGCCCTTCGGCCCAACAAGTCCACACCGACCCGCCGAAGCGCAACCCACCCATACCCCTACATTTACCCCTTTACCTAACACTACGGTCAATTTAGCATGGCCAATTCACCTGACCTGCACATCTTTGGACTGTGGGAGGAAACCAGAGCACCCGGAGGAAACCCACGCAGACACGGGGAGAATGTGCAAACTCCACACAGTCAGTCACCTGAGTCGGGAATTGAACCCGGGTCTCTGGCGCTGTGAGGCAGCAGTGCTAACCACTGTGCCACCGTGCCGCCCCTATAAAATAGCATGTTGGAGCTTGGGCGTTATAAATAGGGGCATAGAGTACAAAATCCAGAAAGATGTGTTTAATCTGTATAAAATAGTGGCTTGACCTCTGTTGAAGCTTTGTAACCAGCTCTGGATATTTTAACAAAGTTTGTGAAGGCAAGTATCAGAATGGGACAACCTCCAAATGCCATCCCTGAGACACATCTGGACCCATCTTAGCAGTTGGTGCTCCTTTAGTCACCATGTGCCAACTTCCTGACCAAAATCCCCAGGATGTTGGTGGGAAACAACTGGCCAGCATTACATTCATGTCATTTTGCAGCAGCCATTAAGACCCAAAAGAATTCCCTTGACTGTTATCAAATCGTAAAATGCTTACAGCAGTAAAGAAGGCCATTTGGCCCATTGTCTCTGAAAGTCCAAATCACCCAGTGCCACTCCACCACCTTCTCCCTATAGTCCCGCAAATCCTAAGGTATTAATCCAATTCTCACTCAAGTATTTCCAAAGATCCAGCCTCTGCAATACTGGCAAACAGTGTATATCCCAGATGTTTGCCACTCGCATGAAAAAATGTTCTCCCTCATGTCAGGAAAAGACAGAATAGATCGAGTGAATCCTTAGAAGAGTATAAAGAAAGTAGGAGTATACTTAAGAGGGAAATAAGGAGGGCAAAATGGGGACATGAGATAGCTTTGGCAAATAGAATCAAGGAGATTTCAAAGGGATTTTACAATTACATTAAGGACAAAAGGGTAACTAGGGAGAGAATAGGGCTCCTCAAAGATCAGCTAGGCGGCCTTTGTGTGGAGCTACAGAAAATGGGGGAGATACTAAATGGATATTTTGCATCAGTATTTATTGTGGAAAAGGATATGGAAGATATAGACTGTAGGGAAATAGATGGTGACATCTTGCAAAATGTCCAGATTACAGAGGAGGAAGTGCTGGATGTCTTGAAACGGTTAAAGGTGGATAAATCCCCAGGACCTGATCAGGTGTACCAGAGAACGCTGTGGGAAGCTAGAGAAGTGATTGCTGGGCCTCTTGCTGAGATATTTGTATCTTCAATAGTCACAGGTGAGGTGCCGGAAGACTGGAGATTGGCTAACGCGGTGCCACTGTTTAAGAAGGGCGGTAAAGACAAGCCAGGGAACTATAGACCAGAGAGCCTGACCTTGGTGGTGAGCAAGTTGTTGGTGGGAATCCTGAGGGACAGGATGTACATGTATTTGGAAAGGCGAGGACTGATTCGGGTTACTCAACATGGCTTAGTGCATGGGAAATCATGTCTCACAAACTTGATTGAGTTTTTTGAAGAAGTAACAAAGAGGATTGATGAGGGCAGAGTGGTAGATGTGATCTATATGGACTTCAGTAAGGCGTTTGACAAGGTTCCCCATGGGAGACTGATTAGCAAGATTAGATCTCATGGAATACAGGGAGAACTAGCCATTTGGATACAGAACTGGCTCAAAGGTAGAAGACAGAGGGTGATGGTGGAGGGTTGTTTTTCAGACTGGAGGCCTGTGACCAGTGGAGTGCCACAAGGATTGGTGCCGGGCCCTCTACATTTTGTCATTTACATAAATGATTTGGATGCGAGCATAAGAGGTACAGTTAGTAAGTTTGCAGATGACACCAAAATTGGAGGTGTAGTGGACAGCGAAGAGGGTTACCTCAGATTACAACAGGATCTGGACCAGATGGGCCAATGGGATGAGAAGTGGCAGATAGAGTTTAATTCAGATAAATGCGAGGTGCTGCATTTTGGAAAAGCAAATCTTAGTAGGACTTATACACTTAATTGTAAGGTCCTAGGGAGTGTTGCTGAACAAAGAGACCTTAGAGTGCAGGTTCATAGCTCCTTGAAAGTGGAGTCGCAGGTAGATAGGATAGTGAAGAAGGTGTTTGGTATGCTTTCCTTTATTGGTCAGAGTATTGAGTACAGGAGTTGAGAGGTCATGTTGCGGCTGTACAGGACATTGGTTAGGCCACTGTTGGAATATTGCGTGCAATTTTAGTCTCCTTCCTATCAGAAAGATGTTGTGAAACTTGAAAGGGTTCAGAAAATATTTACAAGAATGTTGCCATCGTTGGAGGATCTGAGCTACCAGGGAGAGGCTGTTTTCCCTGGAGTGTCGGAGGCTGAGGGGTGACCTTATAGAGGTTTACAAAATTATGAGGGGCATAGATAGGATAAATAGACAAAGCCTTTTCCCTGGTGTGAGGGAGTCCAGAACTAGAGGGCATAGGTTTAGGGTGAGAGGGGAAAGATATAAAAGAGACCTAAGGGGCAATGTTTTCACGCAGAGGGTGGTATGTGTATGGAATGAGCTGCCAGAGGATGTGGTGGAGGCTGGTACAATTGCAGTATTTAAAAGTACCCATCTGGATGGGTATATGAATAGAAGGGTTTGGAGGGATATGGGCTGCGTGCTGGCAGGTGGGACTAGATTAGATTAGATTAGATTAGATTAGATTAGATTAGATTAGATTAGGTTAGATTACTTACAGTGTGGAAACAGGCCCTTCGGCCTAACAAGTCCACACTGACCCGCTGAAGCACAACCCACCCAGACCCATTCCCCTACATTTCCCCTTCACCTAATACTATGGGCAATTTAGCATTATCAATTCACCTAACCTGCGCACATTTGGACTGTGGGAGGAAACCAGATGGGTTGGGATATCTGGTCGGCGTAGACGGGTTGGACCAAAGGGTCTGTTTCCATGCTGTACATCTCTATGACTCTATGACTCATGCTGTTCTATCTTTTTCTACCCTGAATCTGTGTACTTTGGCTCTAAGTTACCAGTGGGAACAGTTTTACTTATCTATCTGTTAGACTCCGCACAGTTTCAAATCAAATTTCTTCTTAACCTTTTCTCCCGAAAGAAAATTCCTAACTTCTCAAATTCTGGGTTCCTCCTGGAGATCAATGTGAGACTCGCAGGCTGACCGAGACTTCAAGCCATGGCTAGACCTGCATCGTTGGTTCCATCGTTGGAGATAAGATTTGAGAATGAGGTATTTTTCTTACCTTTTGATTTTCTTTTATTTATGCTGTTGCTTCTTTTTTTTGAGAATTTGGTTTGTAACTAAGATGGTACTGGGGAATGGTGTCTTTGTACACTTTTCACTGTACTCACATGTTCCTGTACATGTGACAATAATATCTAATTCTAAATCCAATTTGAATCCATCTCTGTAATTGAATTCCTCATTCCTTGAATTATTCTTGAGTCTTCGGTGCGCTAACCATTTTATGATTTGACGATAGTGATAAGGAATTGCTAACTCTCGTCTTCAGGATGGCCTTGACACAAATTTAATGCTGTGTTAATACCACCAATGTCTTAGGCATTTTATTAAGGAATAGTTACTAAGATTAACTAAGACTGTGACTGAGGGGTAGCTCCATTGCTTTAGAATCAGGAGATAATAAGGTCAAGCTCCAATCCAGAGACTTGACGTGTAATCTCAAACTGACATTCCATTGCAGTCCTGAGGGATCTCTACAAGATTCAAGGTGAAGTCTCACAGACTACTTGTTAAAAGCAATTATCCCTTTCAGAGCATGTAAAATATCCTGTGGTATGATTTCTAATGGGATCATGGGTGCTCTGTCAAAATTTATCCCTCAGCCAACAGCACTAAAACAAATAATCTTGCTATTAATCCGTTGCTATTTTATGGGTCTTGGCCATACACAACCCAGTTGCCGTATTTCCTGTACTATAATAGTGACAAACTGAGGGTGTAGAGTTATGGCCATTGGTAAAAAAAATGAGGCAGAATCAGGCAAAAAGATTTTACACAGTGCGTTATCATGACCAGGAATTCACTACAGGTAGTTTCCGACGTAGTTGTGTTCCAGTGAAACCTCGTTTAACAGAAAATCCCTTTATAGAAATAATGGGGCCTGTGGGAAAAGTGGGGTTGGGGCAGATCAGCAAAACATATCACTCACAATCGCTCAAAAATCACCCAAAAGCTTAACAAAATATAGCACAGCCTGAATGAAGGTTTAAATCATATTTATTAATGAAACAAAAGTAACTTTAACACATTGTATTTAAAATATACTGTTAATGGAGGAAACAGAGGGCCATTATCAGCCCACCTTCAGGAGCAGCTGTGGGTGCAGAAGTGAATGGCAGTGGTGATTGTCTTCTGACTGTTGCTTGGTTTAGATGGTATGATCTGCAGGTACAAAAACAAATTAGAAAGGCAAGTGGTCTATATATGAATAATGCAGTCTTGCAGGAATTATACAGGGTTTATACAGAAATTATGCATGAATATTCTTGTATCAGAGGGAGAGCAATGAACATTGATTAGTTTATTTTTTGAGTTGCAGCTGCTCAATGTATAGTAATGTACTTCTAACATGCTCTGACAGCCGTTGACATCGGCACAGATGCAGAATGAAGCATGTGAAATGATCGCTGCTGAAATCACGCTATTGCGAACAGAGGTAAGTGTTGTCGAAAATACCATTCCCTAATCCTTCAGTGACATTACAGCCAAATTGTGCTGCCGAAACATGTTTATTCAAGAACGGCTTATACTTGAAAGAATGGTGGACTGACTTTGAATTCAGTACTGATATTTAAAAAGGGCATCAGATAAATCTGAAAACAAGTGTTCAGGGCTTTGAGTCATAGTCATAGAGTCATAGAGATGTACAGCATGGAAACAGATCCTTCAGTCCAACCCGTCCATGCCAACCAGATATCCCAACCCAATCTAGTCCCACCTGCCAGCACCCAGCCCATATCCCTCCAAACCCTTCCTATTCATATATCCATCCAGATGCCTTTTAAATACTGCAATTGTACCAGCCTCCACCACTTCGTCTGGCAACTCATTCCATACACGTACCACCCTGTGCATGAAAAAGTTGCCCCTTAGGTCTCTTTTATATCTTTCCCCTTTCACCCTAAACTTGTGACCTCTTGTTCTTGACTCCCTCACCCTAGGGAAAAGACTTAGTCTATTTATCCTATCTATGTCCCTCATGATTTTTTAAACCTCTATAAGGTCACCCCTCAGCCTCCGAAGCTCCAGGGAAAACAGCCCCAGCCTGTTCAAACTTTCCCTATAGCTCAAATCCTCCAACCCTGGCAACATCCTTGTAAATCCTGGTGAAGGAACAGGGGAGTAAGACAAATTTTCAAGTTCCAGTGTAGAGAAAATGGGCCAAACGGATTTCTTGGATGATTCTTTCACCACATTTCTAGGTATTTCCTAATCAACCTGCTATTACACACCTCTGGACAGATGGGACTTGAATCCAGACCTTGCTAGTTCCAGAGGCAGGGATACTGTCTCTGTAACATAAAAGCCCCTTAACACTCCATTTTCAAGTACTGCATTGCTATTGCATGCTTCGAGACATTGAAAGGTTGCGCCATGTAAATGCAACTTCTAAAAATTTCCAGCCGAAGACAGAGGCTAGGGCTTTCTGTACAACAGAATGATTTGTGATCATGTTGAATTGGAACTAAGTGATGATAAGCAGTTGGAAAGAATGCACTTCATTCCTGGATTATCTTTTGATCAAAGGCAATAATTCAAGAGAAGCAGAGGGAAGCAATTAAGAAGCAACACAAAGTGATTAGCTAACAGCCAAGCAGGGAGGACAAGTATATATCATCACAGCAATGTAAAACGTTTGCAGCCAAACCATGTTCCAAAACAGAACCACAGAGAGGGAGAAGTCCCTTAGAAACAGTGGTCTTGAACTTATCCCATCAACAGGCACGACAGGGTCAATGGGAATGGATTAAAATATTGGGACTGAGCAACCTCTTGTCATTCCCAGCTATTATAATTGATAAGCCAAAATCAGGCCACCAATCTTTTATCCCACAAAAGGCAGCTGGGAGCTTAATGGACATTTGCAAATTTCGGTACCAATGGAGTGCCCTTTGAGTGTAGCCCTATACAATGAGACTTCTGGCAGTGAACTGTTGGAGCAACTGTCTTTGGTAAGTACTGGATCTCCCCCTTATAGCTGTCAATTTGAGGGTCTCTTGTGGTACAGTGGTAGTGTGTCTTCCTCGAGATCAGGAGGCCTAGTTTCCCAACTGCTCTAGAGGTTTGTAATAACATCGCTGATTAGAATATAATTTGTATCCAATCCAGTAAGTAGGACTGAAACCAAGGCACTTTTCTTTCTGAAGTTTATTAACCACTCAGTCTCACAGCACAATTCACACCTCTATCCTACCTGTTCACTCTTTAAACTATTTTTATCAATCTACTCAGGATGTGCTCTGCACAACCTGCCATGGCAGGCAAGACATGAAACTGGCTAATTCTGACCCCTGTGCTTTCCCTCCTTTATATCCAGTCTGTCAGTTAGTTAATGAATTAAATGCAATTTCCTGCTTAACAACTCAGTTTATTAACATTAGCACCTTCTGGTGGCTCAGAAACCCTCACAGAGCGCAAAAAAACTCTTCACTTGCCCCAATCCCAATGACTGCCCTGATCTTTCAGCCATTGCTGCTTCCCTGAGCTCTGTTGATGGGTCAGAGATTTGCCTTCTCCAGCAACCAAGAGTTTGTCATACAGTCATCACTTGTGACAATGCTATGGCCTTAAGAGGTGTATTAAGTCCTGGGACTTTTCTTTGAAGAGAGGTTTTAAGTCAGAGGTACTGAACTATCAATTGGAAGTCCACAAAGTAAACAGCTTGTGAGGCCTTGGAGATTTTTAAAGTAGGAACAACAGAAGTGTATGTCCAGAACAGTACCCAGTATTCCAAAAGTAATCTTAACAATGTCCTGTACAGCCACAGCATGACATCCCAACTCCTATGTTCACTGGCCTGAGTAACGAAGGCAAGTATGCCAAATGCCTTCTTCATCACCCTGTCTACCTCCAACACCACTTTCAAGGAACAATCAGTCACAATACCCAAAAAAGCTCCACTACCAACTGCCACAAAGGCATTTCTCTCCTTGTCTCTCTCTCTCTCTCTCTCCCTCTCTCTCTGTTGGTTTTTGGCATTTTTGGAAAAATCAAACCAAACTAGCAATGAGATGGTCACCTATATCCAATAACTGAACAGATAATCACAGATTTTTTCCCCCTTCCTTCTCTCTTGCATATTGTCTTCCTTGTTACTTTTTTAAAAATCCTGAATGATGTGAGTATCATTAGCGAGGTCAGTATTTATTGTCCATTACTAATTACACTTGAGAAGGTAGTCACGAGTCATCTTCTTGACCCATTACAGACCATGAGGTGTACACACACCCACCGTGGTGTTCCAAAGGGAGTTTCAGGATTTTGACCCAGTGACAGCGAAGGAATGGTGACATCATTCCAAGTCAGGGTAGTGTGTGGTTTAGCTAGGAAATTGCAGATGGTGGTTCTCTTTGGTGTACCTGCTGTCTTTGTTCCTCTGGGTGGTAGAAATTGAGGGTTTGAAAGTCAGGGACTTTATGATAACTCATTCATGCCCGTTCCTCATGGGTGAGATTTAACAACCACTGTTGGCGGGCTTTAAAATCATGGAAGTGTATCACAGCCACGCCCAAAGTTCACACAAACTCTGATTAATGTGTTGCTAATGATACTTGGAAGGTGGTACTTATTTACCTAATTTCCTTGAGAGGACAAGGAAGAATGTTCTTAGTGGGCTTTGCTTACACATATTCAATTGGCCACATTTTCCTGGTGGTGGAAAGAAAAGGAAAAAAAAAGAATAAAGCCTATTCATAAAGGTGTCTTTGTTTTCTGTCTCACTGTAAAAAAAAACAATGAACTTACTCACGGATGATTTGAGATAAATGAGGGGAAAGAAAGCAGACCTGAAGCCCTGGTGGTGCAGTGGTAGTGTCCCTATCTCTGGAACTAGAGGCCCATGTTCAAGTCCCACCTGCATCAGAAGTGTATAATAACATCTTTGAACAGGTTGACTAGAAAAATAGGTTAATTAAAAAAAAAATTGAAGTTATGTAAACAAATGTTTAATTTGCTTAAACAGAAGATTGATTCATCTGACAAAGAGCCCAACTAACACTGTGGGCTTTGTGGCCAGACAGGAGAGTAATTGTTTCCCTTCTCTGAAGAGCATTGAAGAAAGAGTTAGGCTTTTATGATGATCTAGCAGTTTGTTGGGGTTCTACAGAACATTGGTGAGGCCTCTTCTGGAGCACAGGATGCAGCTCTGATCGCTCTGTTATAGGAAGGATATTATTAAACAGGAGAGGGTTCAGAAAAGATTTACCAGGAATGGAGGGTTTGTGATACAAAAATAGGACATTTTTCATTGGAGCATAGGAGGTTGAGAGGTGGCCTTATTGAGGTTTATAAGGGGCATTTCCCTAGGGTGACTAGGAGGTATCTTTTAAGGTGAGAGGAGAAAGATTTAAAAAGGACATGATGGACAACTTTTTTACACAGAGTGGTTCATGTGTGGAATGAACTGCCAGAGAAAGTGGTGGATGCAGGTTAAAAGTTACAACATTTGAAAGACATTTGGACAAGAACATGAATGGGAATAGGGCCAAACACAGGCAGGTGGGACTAGTTTATTTTGGGAACATGGTTGGCTTTGGCTGGTTGGATAGAAGGGTCTGTTTCTGTGCTGAATGACTCTATGCACTAAAGCTAAATACTGAAGATGTTGGAAATCTGAAATATTTGCAGAATTGGGAAAAGAGAGAAATGTAATGGGTTTTACGCTGGTGAATGAAGGAAGAGTGTGAAAAAGTTGAAAGATGTTAGCACTTAAATGGCAAAAGGTTTCAAGGTAAAAAGAACTGATAATGAGATGAGTAAGGAAACAAAAGATGTGACCAGAGGATGTGTAAATGTAGAATGATGTACAGCCAGCAAACAAAAGCAAAACAAAACCCTTCTATTTAGTGCAGTTATGAAATTTGTCACAGAGCTTCATGAGAGTATTATTAAACCGAATATGACATCAAGCCACCACAGAATATACTGGGGCAGTTGACCAAAAGCCAAAGAGGTAGCCTTTAGAGAGTATTTTAAAGAAGGAAAAAGAGGTAGAGAAGTGAAATTAAAATACAGTCGATTCTGATATAACACGATAGCTCTGTTCTTGTACAATCTCGCATTATAAGAAAATTGTGCTATAGCTGCACCATTTAAACTAGCTGGGCCCAGAGTCATGTTATAGTCAGTGCAGGTAAGGAAAGTTCATGTTCTACAAATAACGGTCTAAATTCTTCAATAGCATTAACGCTAGTGTGTTTTGAAGAAACATGGATTACTGCAGAACAGACTATACAGGCAGCAGAACTTTGGACATGCCAGATTTATAAAGGGTGGAATGTGGCATATTGGCCAGGACTGCAGAGGAATAGTCAAATCCAGAAGTAACAGAGGCATGAATGAGGATTTTAACACTGCATGGACTGACACAGATGTGGAGTCAGGTGTTCGTATGGAGATGGGAACAGATGGTCTTAGTCACTGTACAGCGACAACAGCCCATCTTGAAGGCAAATATGACACTGTAACTAGCAAATGTATTTTGCAGTCATGACCACCAAATGAAATCTTCCTGAACTTTAATTGTAGGAAACCTCTGGTCATCCAATAAAACGAGAAGGAAAGACCAAAACCAGCAACGACAATGGAAACAAAACAGAGCTAGCGGCACTCTGAGCATCACATCAGGAAGGTTGCAAAGTGTCTCAAAGAGAGAGGAACTGCTGTTTCTCAAGTAGCTAAATCATGTTTCACTGGAGCATGGCGGAAGGCTTAAAAACAGTGAACTCAGAGTTAGGAGCAAGACAGAGACATAAAATAACAAACAACTAAATCACAGGATCAAAGACCACACAAATGTGTTCTGCAAGGTGGTCATCAAATCTGCATTTTGATTCCCCCATTATAGAGCTCAGCATCAGTGGCTTAATTCACAGAGGATCCCACTTGGAGAAAAACAGCCCTTCAAAATTATACGCTTATACAGTGTATGTGTGTGGACCAAAAGTTTCAGCGGACTGATGTATATCTCTTATGCATTTATTTCCCAGCTCCAGATACTGGAAAGATTTCAGCCTATGCTATTTATCGAACTCGGTTTCCAAACGTTATCTTGGTAGGATTTGGACTCACAAACATAAGGTTATCCAGACTTGCACTGTCATCATGAGATTACCATGCTCCAATATATTGCTTACCTTCCAGGGTAGAAGAGAGGTTACTGTTTAGTGACCATGTGCAGAAACCTGAGCTGAATGGTGGAGCAGACTTGAGGGCTGAATGGCCTATTCTTAGTTTGTATACATACGATTTTTCCCTCCACAATTTCAGAAACATTTTACTGTCATATCACCTCACAGTTGAATACATTAACTCAATATAGAGTGAGGATCTAACATGGAAATTTCTTGTATTATATTGTACTGAAAAAGCCGAATGGATTGTATCTGAATACAGCTGGGACTGAGTTCCTTGCAGGGCATTTTGCATTTTTTGCAGTTGGGAAGGCTTTAAAGCTACTCATCGGGGGGTGGCAAGCATGGGAGAATAATAGAAGAGAAAACCTGGGTTCACAAAATATTTAGAGATGCAATTGGCATAGACAATAGCAATTTAGGTGAAGTATGACTAAGGAAGACAAAAAAGAAGTCTAAATCAGAGTTCCTGTGCATGTATGTGAATGCACAGAGTATATTAAATGAGATTGGAGAGTTACAGGCACAGATTATCATCAGGAATGTTGACAGAGTAGCAATAACAGAGTCCTGGCTCAAGGAAAGGCAAGACTGTGTATTAAATATTCCTGGGTACAAGGTATTCAGGGAAAAACAAAGTAGAGAAAGGAAAGGAGGCAGAGTAGCGGTATTGATTAAGGAGAGCATTGCAGTGCTGGAGAAAGAGGATGTCTGAGAGGGTAAAAGACCAGAAACAATTTGGTTAGAAGTAAAGAATGAAAAGTGTCCAATCAGATTGCTAGATGTATTCTATAGACTAGTGGAAAGGTTGTAGAAGGAAAGGATATAGAAGAATAAATCTGCAGGGAAATGACAGAGAGGCCAATGTTATTGAGCATTATATAATAGAAGATTTCAATTATCCAATATAGACCAGGATACTTGCAGTGTACAGGACAGAGAGAAGCAAAGGTGCCTGGAATGTGTTCAAGAGAGTTTCCTGTATCGGTGTGTTTCCACTCCAACAAGGACGGATACATTTTTGGGCCTGGCTCTTGGAAATGAGGTGGGCCAAGTGGATCAAGTGTCAATTGGGGAACATTTCAGAGGCAATGATCATTGTAGGTAAGTTTCAGGATGATGGTGGAGAATGACATGCAGCAATCCAGAGTGAGAAACATCAACTGGTAGAATGCAGACTTCAATAAAGCAAGGAAAGAAGTGGACAAGATTGACTCAAACAAGAGTCTAGCAGGAAAGATAAAACAGTAATTGTGCAATGGGCTACCTTAAAAGAAAAAATGGTTCAGGTAAAGTCACGGTCTCTTCCCTCAAATGGGAAAAGTAGAAAAAACACAAATCCAGAGCTCTCTAAATGACAAAGGAAGTAGAAGTAAGAACTAAGAGAATCTTTGAATGTTCAGAGGGAAGGTGAGGAAATAAACATGAGGAGCAAAGAGTAACTATGAGAAAAAGACTGGCAGCTAAGTATTTTTCGGGTTAGATGAATGTTTGTATGAGAGTTCACCATGTCAGTATTGGGACTCTTGTCTTTACTGGTTTCCATTAATGATCTAGATTTTCATCTGCAGAACGTAATTTCAAAGTTTTCAGATTACACAAAACTTGGAAAAATTGTAAACTATGAGGATTGGCAGTGTAGGACTCCAGAAGGACATTGGCAAGTTGGAATGGGCAGACAAGTGGCCGATGAGTTTCAGTGCAGAGACATTGAAGTGGTGCATTTTGGGTAGACGAACATTGAAAGGTAATAAAAATAAAAAGTACAATTCTAAAATAGTGCACTGGAGCAGATGGAACTGGATGTATATGTATGCAGATTTTTAACTGAACATTTTGAAAGGTAACTAAATATATTGATGAGTTGATATGGTTTACATGGGCTTTGACAAGATCCCACATGGAAGGTTAGTCCAAAAGGTCAGAGCTCATGGGATCCAAGGTAAGTTGGCAAATGTATCCAAACTTTGCTTCCAAATCAGACATAAAGGGTGATGGTGGAGTATGGTTTTTGAGATTGGAAGCTTGTGACCAGTGGTACACCACATGACCAGTGCTAGGACTCCTGCTGTTTGTTATAAACATTAATGACTTTGATGTGAATGTAGAAGGTAATGATTAGTAAGTTTGCAGATGACATGAAAATTGGTGGTGTTGTTAATAGTGAGGAGGATGGTCTCAGGCTCCAGTCTGATGGTGATCAGCCAATAAATTGGGCAGAGCAACAGCAGATGGAATTTAATCCCGAAAAGTACAAGGTGATGATTTTTGGGACATAGAATAAGAAAAGGATATATACAATGAATGTTAGGTCCCAGGGAGTTGAGAGGAACATAGAAACCTTGGTGTACATGTCCATAGATCTCTGAAGGTGTCAGCACAGGCAGTCAGGGTGGTGAAGGAGACATAGGGGATGCTTGCCTTCATTTGCTGGGGCATAGATTATAAGAGAAAGGAAATCTTGTTGCAACTTCATAAAACATTGGTTAGGCCTTAGATGCAATACTGTGGACTACTGGTCACCATGCTATCGGAAGGATGTGATTACACTGGAGAGGGTGCAGAGGAGATGCCCCAGGATGTTGCCTGGGATGAAAAGTCTTAGTTAAGAGGAGAGATGGGATCGACTAGGCTAATTTCCTTGGAGCAGAGGAGGCTGAGGGGGAATCTGATTGAGGTAAACAAAATTATGGGAGGCATGGACAGGGTATATTGTAAGAATCTCTTCCCCATGTCAGATGTGTCTAAGACCAGAGGACATAAGTTTAAGGTGTGGAGTAAGTGGTTTAGAAGAGATTTGAGGAAATATTATTTTCATCCAGAGGATCGTGGACATATGGAACATGCTTTCTCACAAAGGAGTATCTGGGCGAGTACTTAAAAGGCCAAGACTTCTGTACTTGGTTCTCAGGAAAACCAAGTTCAGGGAAATGGACTGGTGTAGCTTGGTATTTATTGATTAACAAAGACATGGTGTGCTGAATGGCCTATTTCTCTGCTGTATGAATCTGACTATATCACTACAAGTGGTAGACAGGTACAATTAGCAGTAAGTTAAGCCTACAGAATCCTCAGCTTTAGCGATTTTTGAGAAGATTTGTAGCTTAGGTTGATGATAAGTATGTAAGTTAGCTCGCTGAGCTGGAAGGTTTGTTTTCAGACATTTCGTCACCATATTGGATAACATCATCAGTGAGAGTCTCCGGTGAAGCGCTGGGAGTATGTCCCGCCTCTCTATTTATAGGTCTTGGCGTGTTAAGGTGGGTGATGTCATTTCCGATCTTTAAAAAAAAGCTTACAAAATCATGAGCAGGCTAGGTAGAGTATGTTAGAAGAAACTGTTCCCAATTGTAAAACAAAAAAGAATGGTTTAAAGTGATTTGCAGAGAAAGAAAGGGCGTAGCACAGGAAACATTTTCATACAGCACGTAGTTAGGGTATGGAATGCACCATTTTCAATTGAAACATTCAAGAGGGCATTGAATGATAATGTGCATAAAATAATGTGCAAAAGTATGGGTGTAAAAGCAGGAGATTGGCTTTTGATGATGATGTTCATTAAATGAGCCAGTGCAGACATGATAGGCTGAATGGCTTCCTATTCTATAACATGCCCGTGTTTCTCTGAATTACATCGCATGTGGCTTTCACCAGCTGAGTTATCAGAAAATTATCAGGTGGCGCGGTGGCTCAGTGATTAGCACTGCTGCCTCAGAGTGCTAGATATCCAGGTTTGATTCCTGCCTCAGGTGACTGTTTACATAAAGTTTGCACGTTCTCTGTGGGTTTCTTCCCACGGTCCAAGCATGTGCTGGTTAGGTGGATTGGCCATGGTCTCCAGAGATGAGCAGACTAGGTAGGTTAGCCATGGGAAATGCAGCAATGGGGGTGGGTCCGGATAGCATGCTGTTTGGAGGGGGTGGTGTGGACTCAATGGGCTGAATGGCCTGCTTCTACACTGTAGGGATTCTATGATTCCAAAAGTTGTTAACACGTTATAGGCATGCTCCTTTGTTATCCAATAAAATAGCAAAGGTATAATGCCATAACTAAACTTGTACTTAGAAATAAAACAATGTTATCACATTCAGCTTTTGGATTTTAGTAGTGTCATAAAGTTACTTCAAAGCTAATGTTATCTCTGGGAATCTAGTTATAGTAAAAAGCCATTCCCATAAATACTTGATGGATGTAGTGAGAACAACATCAAGGTTATTGGTTAATCATCTTCTTTTGTGCATTTTCAGTTCATCTTTTATGGTATTTTATATATATCAAATATTGGCAAGACCAAAGATATTCCTTTTGGGTCCTCTTACAAGCACAATTTCCTTTTTGAATCCCTGCCTTAAGTTCAGTAAGAGGGTTCACATCTCTAGCTTTGTTTGATTGTGAGTTGAGTTTCTAACCACTTAAA
Organism: Chiloscyllium plagiosum; assembly: GCF_037043375.1. NCBI lineage: Eukaryota > Metazoa > Chordata > Chondrichthyes > Orectolobiformes > Hemiscylliidae > Chiloscyllium > Chiloscyllium plagiosum. The sequence goes on from NW_028270161.1 coordinate 51,873,109, forward strand.
CACACCATCTCTATAACTGCTTACTTCCATCTCAGTAACACTGTCTGATGCCAACCTTGCTTCATCTCATCTGCTGCTGAAGTTCCCGATCATGCCTTTGTTCCTTTTTGATTTGCATATTTTAATATTTCTTTTCTGGTCTCCCATCTTCAACCCTGCATAAACTTGCACTCATCCAAAACTCTCCTGGCCGTATCTTAACTTATTCCAAATCTCATTTATCAATGGTCCTGTTTTTGCAGAGCTGCACTGGTTTCCATCCACAATTTATGATTGTCCATGAGCATTTCAGAAGATTAATTCCAGAGCTCTTTTGCATTAGACTTTTCACAGTACGTTGATGAACATTCTATGAATGATATTCAACATTCCAAGCTTCATTTGGGTCAAAGTTGCATTGTCAAAGATTAAGTCTGAAGATAGAAACCAAAACATAGGCATCACCAAAGTATGAGACAGTACTAAATAGATTTGAGAAATAATGACCATCTATCCTTTGTTACTAACAATTGTAATGCAGTTCCAGACCTAATCCTTGCATCCCGATCTTTTGAGCAAATCAAGAAGCCATTTTGGAATTCCAATTTAGTTCTCCATTTCCCTAAACTCCCTCCCTGAAAACTTTTAGAATATAAATCCAAATATTTATTGCCAGGAGTTGTGTATTTGCAGATATTAATTGGAAAAAAGAGGTGAAACATTGTACTCTGTTAATAATGAATCAACTAATGATGTAAATTTCTATATTATTTCACAACAATCGCATGAGGAACACTCTGAGAAGGAGCTGTTAAAAAGGAGTCACCGAGATTTGAAGCAGTGAATAAGAAAATCTCCATCCATTATTCTCAATCTTCCATTGAGAAGGACAATATAATCCATGTCCAACTCCATAAATCTTCCAAAGATAGTTTTGGCAAAATTTCACTTTGTTTAGCCTCCTCCAGAGTATGAAATTCTTCTCAGGCAGAGCTAAACCTTAACAAACATTAGTTTTTGGCAAGAATATTTTCTCCAGTTCTGGAACCATGTTTTAAGAAAGATGTCAAGTTTCTGTGCTGAGGTACAGAGGAGGATTACTACACTGGAGACAGGGATGAGACACCAGAACAATTTAAAAAGCTGGATTGTTCTCCCTACAAAAAAAGATTATCATGGATTGACTGAAAGGATTCAAAATTAGGCAGTGTTTTGTTAGATTTGAGAGTAATAAAATGTTTCCACCTTCAGGGGCAGTGACAGCCCAGTGGCCTTATCACTGTACTGTTAATCCAGAGACCCACATAATGTTCTGGGAACCTGGGTTAGAATCCTGCCATAGCAGATGGTGCAACATGAATTCTATAATAAATATCTGGAATTAATAGTCCACAGAAAACTACGAATCCATTGTTGGAGAAAAGCTCATCAGGTTCACTAATGTCCTTTAAGGAAGGAAATCTGCCATCCTTATCTAGACTGGCCTGAATGTGACTCCAGACCCACAGCAATGTGGTTGACTCTTAACTGCCCTCTGGGCAATAAATATTGGTCTAGCCAGTGACACCCTCATCCTGTGAATTAATTAAAGAAAGCAGGATTTAAAGCCAAGGAACACAAATGGGTGGCATGGTGGCTCAGTGGCTAGCACTGCTGCCTCACAGCACCAGGGACTTGAGTTTAATCCCTGTATCGGGCGACTGTGTGTGGGGAGTTTGCACATTCTTCCCATGTCTGCATGGGTTTCCTCCGGGTGCTCCAGTTTCTTCCCACAATCCAAAGATGAGCAGGTCAGGTGAATTGGCCATGCTAAATTGCCCATAGTGTTAGGTGCATTAGTCAGGGATAAATTCAGGGTAGAGGAATGGGTCTGGGTCGGTTACTCTTCGGAGAGTCCATGGTGGACTTGTTGGGCCGAAGGGCCTGTTTCCATACTGTAAGGAATCTAATCTAATATATAACTGTGAAAAGAACAGAAGAGATCTGAGGGGAGTTTTAAACTCTGAGGTGTTTTGACTTGGAAAACCATGCTACGGTGATGAAAGCAAATTCAACAGTAACTTTGAAAAATGAATTGATATGTTATTAGAACGAAAAATAAATTATTGCGTAGTGGGGAAAGAGAAGGTGAATTGAACCAATTTGGTTGCTGAGACAGTCAAATTGGCCAAATAGCCTTTTTTTCTGCTTGTATGACAATACAACATGATTAAATCAGATGAAAAGTAAGGGGCTGTGAACTTCATACATAGAGGGGAGTACAAGTCTCTGGTGACTGACCTTGGAAGGAAACTATACAATGTTCTGCAAAGTGAATTGTATTTTATTCAGGTAGAAAAATAAATAAATGCCACAGTTCCTTGTAATATGGAGGTAGATCTGCTTATCTTTACTATCCATCTGTTTAAGGTTTGCGTTTGTATAGCAAACAGCAGTAAAGATTAAATTAAACTTTCTTCATAAAACAACATTGCAAAGAGTATTTACTGTTAACAAAACATTGTAATGAAAAGTATATATCCAGATGAAGATTTCCCTGTAAACTCAATTATTGAAACAGCATGTCCTACTTTGTCTGTGAACATTGATTATTTTGAGATTTTAATATGAACAAATAAAGTAAGTGCAAGTTTAGTAATTCCTCAGAATATAACATTAAATATAAACTCCATCTCTTTTTCAATTTTCCTATTTTCTCCTTAGCAGCATTTGGGTTCACATATTCTACTTGGTGAACTTAACAACAACTTCCATTTATTTAGCACCTTAAAGCTAGTAACACATTCCAAGAATCTTCACACCAACTTCCATTTACTTAGTACCTTGAAGCTAGTAACACATTCCAAAGGTTTTCATGGGAAGGTGGCCAAAAAGTCATTTAATGAGCTAGGTTTTTAGGAACATCTTATAAGAGGCGAGAGAGATAGAGGGGTGTCAGAGACTTGGGTCCTACACAGCTGAAGGTGCAGCCATCAATGGTCAAACTTTTAAAATCAGGGACATATAAGTGTCTAGAATTGGAAGAACACATAGCTCCCAAGGGTTATAGACCTTAAAGAGGCTATAGAATAGGCAATGGAGAGCTTTGAAAACAAAGAAGAAAACTTTAAATACATTTTGGAAAGGGCAAAGTGGATTTTTTTTCAGTTATTTTCCTTCAGAACTACCAAAGTTAATTAATTAGTTTATGATGAATATCATTGAAATTTTATGAAATAGAATCAAATTAATTTAATTGGTTGCTACTGTGGCTTTGCTATGACCAACCATTCTGAGGGATGAGGCAGAATTTACATACATCGAGATGCTTGATAATTCTTTTACTCTTGGGTGGAACCTAAGTACAGAAGTGGTCCATTCAGGTCTTCAGAGCTTCTCTACTCATCAATGTATCATGATTGATTAGCTTGTGGCCTTCACTCTGAACTTATTTCTACCTCATAAGCCTTGACAACCTTTCTCAATCAAAAGTCCAACTTAACTTGAATGTATTCAATAGCCCATCCTTCATTGTTCATTGAGGAAGAGAACTCCAAAGACTGATGACTCTCTGAGAGAAGGAATTCATCTTTATTTCCAAATAATTTTAAAATCTGTCTCAGAGTTCTAGAATTCCCTCCTGAGAGGAAATATCCTCTCAGCATCTATCCTGTCAAACTTCATCAGAATCTTCTGTTTCAATAAAATCACCTCACATTCTTCAAAACTCTAAAGTGTGTAGGCCCAACCAAATCAATTTTTACTTGTAAGACAAACACCTTCATCTTCGGATCCAGCCAGTTAATTTTCTTTTAACTGCTTCCTATGCCATTCCCTAACCAAGGTAACCAAAACTATGCACAGTACTCTAGGTGTGGCCTCACCAAAGCCTTATACAGATGTAACAAGACATTAAATTAAATAGGCGAAAGTGAGGACTGAAGTTGCTGAAGATTAGAGTCAAGATTAGAGTGGTATTGGAAAAGCACAGCAGGTCAGGCAGCATCCAAGGAGCTGGAAAATCGATGTTTTGGCAGGAACCCTTCATCAGGAATTCTCGAAATCTTGAAAGATTCCTGATGAAGAACTCCTGCCCGAAACGTTGATTTTCCTGCTCCTCGGATGCTACCTGACCTGCTCTTCTTTTACAGCACCACTCTAATCTTGACACTAAATTAAATTGCAAGAGCTGGACAAACTCAACAGATCTGGCAGCATTTGTGGAGGTAGAAACAGAGTTAATCATTTGACTCCAATATGACTTCTTCAGAACTGAAGGGAGCTGGAAAGGTGACCATTAGTGCTCACTTTGCCGTTTGCTAAGGGGCACCTTCCCCACCTATTCCACAAATAACTCTCCACCACCCTGACCTCATTTGTTACACATAAAAACCATTCAAGCCTCCTTTATTTATGCAGAAGGATCAAATATTATCTGTTTCTCTCTCTACAGATGTTGCCAGATCTGCTGAGCTTCTCCAGTATTTTCTGTTCTTACTTAACAGCTCCAGCAGCTGCAGTACTATAATTTGATTGAAGTAAGACATCCCAGCTTTTATACTCCATCCCATTTGCAATAAAGACAACATGCCATTTGCCTTCCTAATTACAAGCTTTGCATTCTTGCTAACTGTTTGTAATTCATGTACAGGGATACCCAGATGGTTTTAACTCTGCAACATCCTGCAGTATCTCTCAATTAATCCAAAAGAAATGGCATTTCTATTCTTCCTACCAAAGTGGACAATCTCCTATTTTCCTACGTTGTGTCAAATTCTTGCTCACTTAATTAACCCATCTCTATCCCTTTGCAGATTTTCTGTAACCTCATCAAAATTTGCTTTTCTGCCTTTGTATGGTCAAACCAATATGACTACAATACACTTTGTTCACCCAAGTGAGTAACATAGATCACAAATAGTTGAGGTATCAGCTCAGATATCTGCAGCAATCCTCTCATCATATTTTGCCATCGTGAAAACAATCCATTTATGCTGAATCTCTGGACAGAATCTTACCTTTTTCTTGAGAATAAGGTGAAGCTATAAGCAGGAGGTACATCCATTCTGAGGCAGGTTCTGTGTGATTATATTCATCCCAGTTCATTACATATGCTTCACAAATAAAATGCCAATGTTAATGAGTAGGCAAGCAGGTTGCAATTTCAGAGCACCATATTTAATAGGCATCTGGCCAACCCTACTCTTTGGAATCTATGGACATCACTCAACAATTAATCACGCTCGGTGAAAGTGAGGACTGCAGATGCTGGAGATTAGAGTCCAGATTAGAGTGGTGCTGGAAAAACACAGCAGGTCAGGCAGCAACTGAGAAGCAGGAAAATCGACATTTTGGACAAAAGCCAATGTCGATTTCCCTGCTCCTCGGATGCTGCCTGACCTGCTGCGCTTTTCCAGCACCACTCTAATCTAGACATTGATCGCGCTCACCCAGTCCATGGAAATCTCAGAATTAAAGCAAAAAGCAGCAATACATTTCACTAATGCCTTGTGAGGAGGTTCTCTTGAAGATTGAGTGACAGAGAAGGGCACGATCCTTTTCCTGAGTTTGGCAACTGGAGGCCATCCCAAGGGATGAAGACAGCCTGGATAGAGCTTGATGCCCCTGAGCAGCTCAGGAGTACCTGGTTCCAGTGGTGGAAGAGAATGAATAATTTCCTGCACTAAGCCAGGGAATCACCACCACCTATTCAATGCCCCTTTGAGTGTGAGTTACTGCTGTAAGGTTGCCACCATAGAGGGTTGTCATCCAGGAGTTTAGATGCCAGACATTTCCATTAGATGCCTCATTTGCTGTCACTTCATTGCAGATAGCACAACTAGCACCACAGTAGATAGCCTTTCACACATTTCCCAGGGTTCATACTTAAAACATAAGTAGAGTAGAGTAGATTTTATTTGTCATTTCTACCATGTACAATTGATACAGTAAAAGACAAGACAGCATTCCTCCAGGATCAAGGTGCTACATGGATAGCACAAACTATATGATCATACAAAGGATAGCACAAAGTGTACAAGAAGTGCAAAACATGCATATTATGGTGTAATAAAAGAATGATAATTAATAGACATTGTTCTAGCAGCAATTTGAAGTTATGCAAAGAATTTCAGATGGGAAAGAGTCCGATAAGGAGCCTGATAGCTCGGGGGAAGAAACTGTTGCAATCTGGCCATGAGAGATTGAATGCTCCGGTATCTTATGCCAGATGGCAGGAGGGAGAAGAGTTTGAATCAGGAGTGTATGAGGTCTTCCACATTGCTCTTAACCTTTCAAATACAGTGTGTGGTGTAAATGTCTCTAATGGAGGGAAGAGAGGCCCCGATGATCTTCTCAGCTATCCATTGTAGGGTCTTACGATCCTAGACAATGCAATTCGCGAACCAGACAGTGATGCAGCAGCTCAGGGTCCACTCAGTGAACCCTCTGTATAATGTGGTGAGGAAGTGGGGGGGGGGGGGTGGAAGGAAGGTGGGCTTTCCTCAGTCTACACAGCAAGTAGAGACACCGCTGGCATCCTTGGCTATGGAGCTGATGTTGAGGGACCAGGTGAGATCCTCCACCAGGTGGACACCAAGACCTCCACGGGAGAGCCGTCGATGTCCAGCACAGAGGCTACACCTCTCACACTTTCTCTGTATGCCGACTCACCATTCCTGCTGATGAGACCCGCTACAGTTGTGTCATCAGTGAACTTGATGAATTCATTCAACCTGTGCATCGCTGCACAGTCGTGTGTCAGCAGGGTGAAGAGTAATGGACTGAGTATACAGTCTCGGGGCATCCCCATGCTCAGTGTGATGGTGTTGGACTTGCTGTTCCCAATCCGGACTGCATCAGAGATGGAAACAGCTCCTGGACGATGAAATCACTGGCCTTTCATCACAACTAGGAGAACATATACTTCTGATAACTTCTGAACAAAGTCTGAAATAGGACATGGACACAACCACAAAAGATGGCTTCAGGATGAAGACTTTGCAAGTATCTGAGGCACACAATGCTGTTTCTCATCAACTCTTGTTCCTTGGTGGCATCATTGGATTCATTCATGCTCTGCCTCCCTCTCTATTCTACATTTCCTCTGTTCCACCATCACTGTATTTGGACTTCTTTCCTCTGGCACCTCTTTCATCAATCTCCCTCTGTAACTATGAGCCCTTTCACCATCTCTCGCAAAATTCTTAATCTTCCCCTGTTCCCAATCTCATCCAGATCCCATTGTTTAGCCTTATCCTTACATCACCCTGTATTTAATTCATTTGCTTTTTGGTCTCTCCCCAATGTATCCAAATAGCCATTGTGTTTCACATCCTTAATGTGCAACCTTTCTTGTCTCCCTGCTGCCATCACTATGATTCTCCCCTCTGCACCCCGGTCTCCTCCCTCCATTCCCCAAGGGTCCCTCCACTCTCCCGACAATCATATCTTTTAATTTCCATTCCCTATCTTTCCTTTCTATCTGAGCCACTTTTTCCTCCAAACCTCTGAGTTAATCCTGGTTCACCTGCCTCAGTCTGGTTTGCTGGCATCAGCCAGTGTAACTACCTTGCTTGGACTAAAAGGCTACACCTCTCACACTATCAGCTTTTAACAACATCAAGCAGGAGCACAAATGACTAGGACTTATTATGAGCTGGTTGACCCAGTGAGGTTTCACTCCTTACACTGTGAGCATTTAAGAATAGGAGATGGTGAGGACTCTAGATACTGGAGAAGCCAGTGTGGCACTGGAAAAAGCACAACAGGTCAGGCAGCATCCGAGGAGCAAGGGAGTCAATGTTTCATGCATAGTTCTTCATCAATCCCAATGAACGGTTATGCCCAAAGCATTTAAGATTTTCAAGCAAGACCGAGACTGCTCATGAGTTAGATGACTCTATTAGGCTTCACTCCCTATACGAAAGCCTTTATGCAAAAAACTGGTTTGGTTATGAAGGAGTAAAATGGTAGTTTGTAACATAATGAGGGATATAGATCGGGTTAATTGTCTTTTCCCTACAATGGGGGATTTCAAGACTGGGGGGCACATTTTTAAGGTGAGAGGAGAGATTTAAACAGACATAAGGGACAACTTTCTTACACAGAGGGTGTATCGCATGTGGAATGAACTTGCTGAGGAAGTGGTGGGTGTGGGTACAATTACAACATTTAAAAGACATTTGGATAAGTACATGAATAGGAAAGGTTTGGAGGGATATGGGCCAGGAGCAGGCAGGTGGGACTAATTTAGTTTGGGATTATGTTTGACAGGGGAATGGTTGGACCAAAGGGTCTGTTTCCATCCTGTGGGACTCTATGACTCCATATTCACTGGTGCTTGGAAGAAGTCTACCAAGCTAGGTATATATTTCCTACATATCGTCACATCCTTGAACACACATGAGCCCTATTTCCTTCCTCACAAGTTGGCTCCTGTGAACATAATTGCATTGAACTGGGGTGTTAATGCATATTCATGGCCTCCTAACAAATACAAAAGCGGTCAAGGTCAGAAAAGTTAATAGATACCAGTTGTTGTCATTGCATCTTTTTTATTTGCACCAATCTGCTGGCAATCCGAACAATGAAGAGGGAGCATGTGGCTTTAAGGTTCCTCATATGAGTTCCAATCCCAGAAGGAACATTCTGAGGAAATGCCAAGGTAATGGAAAAAAAACAAGAAAAGGACACAGAGAAAAAAGTGAAACAAGAGAACCTCATTATCCCCAGCTGCTACTTCACCTAGCCACACCTCGCGGCACCTCATGAGATATAATATTCAGCTTCATAAATCATTCAAGCATAAGTTCTGGGAAATTTTACCCTGTTCCTCATACCAGAATACTCTAGACTACATGTCTACCTTTTTAACCTCATCACTTGTTCAAGACCTTGGCACCTCAATGGTTGGATGTGTTCTCAAACCATTCTATTCCATGCAGCATTTGGTAATCTCTACTGGTCCTACAACATTATGACTCTTGACTCTTGTTTGTCAATATGTATTTATTAATCATTTCTCCAGTGATTTTTGCAGAGGTGTAAATCAATCTGTATTCTGTCATTTTTGTCTGGAAGATATATTTGGTTCCTCTTGTTATGATCCTAGCAAATGTCATTACTGGACAAGTCAGATACCAGACTGAAATTTGTTTGTTTTCCCCCCTGTATTTAACACACATTTCAGGCTTGGTTTTATCAATAAAATCTTTATTACACAAAAGAAATGAAGATAAAGTAGAAACAGATTCATCTATTTATATAAAACACAATTTGGCAGATTTCAAAACATATGGCAAAACAAAATCCTATCTATTCCCAAAACCATCACTTTCTAATACAAAAATGCCACAGTGTTCCCAATTCCATTCACTTATATATTTGACTTAAATGTTAATTCCTATTCCCAGTCTTGAGAGTTTGATAGCCTTTTCCTCGATTATTCACACAACTTTCTTAGCTTCAAATAATGCTTTCAGGTATTTGAGCAAGCACATTTGCACTAAAGTTTTCAAACTCACATCCTCACACTGAGATAAGCTATTTTCTAACTGTTCTGAACTCATTAATTTCTCCAGCAGTAACTCTTTTCTCATTTGACCTCAAGGGTCTTCTGCAAACTGAACCTAAAGCTTTCTAATCTAAAGCTTACCTAAAGCTTTCTAATCAAAAAAATTCTTGATTCTTCTCAACCAAAGGTAAGCTAATGCCTTTCAATGTTATCTCTTTCAAATCATAAATTTCATTTACATGATCACTCCAGGACGGCCCCAGACAGCTACTCTCTGACAAATGCCAACTTAAAAATCATGGCTGGCAAATTAATTATTAAACTCCTTCATAGACAAAAGCAAAAACCCACATGTCACTAGTTCAAAATCCAAACTCTAAAATAAATGATTTTAATTTATATAAATCATATCACACTCCACTCATTCATGGAAATGACAAAACATATGTAAGGAAATATGATGGCACAACTCAATTGATAACACTGCAGGCGGATATATAGCAGAAGTTTTAGTCTTTACTTTGGGCTGAGTGTGGAGAGGTTAAAAATAGCCTTGATGATCATTACCACAGTCTGTCTGTTGCAACCTTCTCTTGGGATATTCTGAGGAGATGGATGTGGCAGAAGTAAGTGCTTCCTCTCACTGGGCATTAGGGCCACTTTAGTCCCTTTTAAAGAAGCTGACTTGGATTTTCCTGGAGGCCTCCCTCTTGCTTATCTGGTTTATGCCCGGGTGTAACCAAAACATCAACTTCTGCACCTCCTGATGCTGCTTGGCTTGCTGTGTTCTTTCAGCCTTCTGCCTGTCTACTTTGAGTTATGCAGCAGCCCAGCCATTTTGTAGAGGACTGCCTGAACTCCCCCATTCCAGAGTGTTAGTACTCTGGCTGTAAAATTAGTTTTAAAACTCACATCAGAAAACAATTGAGAGGGAAAGAGAAGGCGCAACAAAATCTTGAAGTGCCCTTTACTTTATTTTCCTTCTAATTCAGCCTGCTGCTCATTAGAAATCCTTGACCTGCCTTCCAGGTTTGAGAGTCCACCCAGCATCCAAACGGGACAATGAACTCACTGTCTGGCCATTAATGGACCACAATGGGGTAAATCACAATTAATGACTATTACTAACACAACATGGACTGGCATTCAGAAACCAACAGGAACATCAACACACTTAATGCAGAAATTACCGCATTTGATTTGTGACCCACCAAATTCTTCAATGATTCATTTTAAAGCCTGCAAACTCATACTCGAGCTACAAAATTGCTCCAATTTCAACATTCCTAAAAAAAAAATCAAGCATGGCTTTGTGGGATTGTATCATCTGCACGCTTGCTTCACATTTGCGTGGACTCCATGTGCAGAGCAGGACCTGATGCATTGTGCGAGTTGAATTTGCCAGCAAGTTCATGGACAGACAAAAGCAAACACCAGAGGGTCAGCACAGAGGAGCACGGTGGTTCAGTGGTTAACATTGCATGCCTCACAGATCGTCGGACCCGAATTCAATTCCACTTCTGGATGACAGTCTGTGTGGAGCTTGCATGTTCTCCGCATGTCTGCATGGGTTTCCTTTGGGTCACACAGAGTGTGGTGTGTGTACAGAATGAGCTGCTAGAGGAAGTGTAGGAGGCTGTTACAGTTACAACATTTAAAAGGCATCTGGATAGGTATATGAATAGGAGGATTATGGGACTAGATTAATTTAGGATACATGGATTGGTTTACTGAAGGCTCTGTTTCCATGCTGTATGATTCTATGTGCAGGCCAGGTGGATTAGCTATGGTAAACACAGAGTTACAGCGGATTGGATCTAGGTGGGATGTACTTCAGAGGGTCAGTGTAGTCTTAACGGGCCAAATGGCCTCTTTCTGCATTGTAGGGATTCTAGGATACTGAAAATTTGAAAAATAGAAGGAGAATATGCTGGAGAAACTATTTCAGGCTCAAAACGTTTACTCCATTTCTATCTCCACAGATGCTGCCAGATCTGTTGAGTTTCTCCAGCACTTGCTGTTTTTGGGTTTATGGACAGTTTTTTGCCATACTACATATTGGAGAGGGTTGACCTTAGTATCTGGGACAGGAGAGTACACCGGGGGATTGGCTCTAGAAAGACTGCTACTGTGCTCTAGATGAAGACTGAAGTCATGCTAGGAGCCCAGTCCAGGAGTTGCCCCATGAGTTATTTTCCTGCCTCTTGCTGACTTTACAATGTCCATGAAAAACCTTTCTCATCACGCACTCATAACTGAGAATTGCTGTACATAGCATTCCATCCTCTAATAGGTAAAGGTGCCATAGTCCTAGTGGGCCATATGACTGCTCACATTGGAGAGACACAACTTGTGGTGGTTTCTCCTTGCGGGACATTATGCCTCAGGTGAGGGGAGAGGTTGAGAAGGAGAGTTGTTTGTGGTAACTGAAGCTGCCCACACTGTTGGCATTACGTTGCATCACAAACCAGCCAACCCTGGCTCCCCATCCACTAATCCCAACAGGTGAAAGTAGCAAGTGTACCCATGACATGAAGTGGAAATCTCTTACTGTGGACTAACATTAGCAGAATTTTTAAAATATTCTATTCTGGGATATGGACGGCGCTGGCTAGCCAACATTTACTGCCCGGCCCTAGTTGCCCTTGAGAAGGTGGTGGTGAGCTGCATTCTTGAACCGTTGCAGTCCATCTGTTCTGGGTTGACCCACAATGCCCTTAGAGAGGGAATTCTAGGATATTGACCCAGTGATAGTGAATGAACAGCGATGTATTTCTGCATCAGAATGTAGAGTATTTTGGAGGGGAATTTGAAGGTGGTGGTGTTCCCATGTATCTGCTGCCCTTGTCCTTCTAGATGGAAATGGTCATGGGTTTGAAAGGTGCTGTCTGAAGATCTTTGTCTCATTCTCGCTATTATCTTATTCAGATCATGGATTTGTTAGCCAAATCACTCAATGGTAATATTTTGATCTTAATGGCAAAGAGTTCAAAGCACAGAGGGAAGAAGAACAATCATGCCTCAGTGCGGGACACCCAGTCAGGATCCCTATGTTTTCATTGCCATTTCCATAGTGATTGTGTAAATATTTTCTGTATTTCTTCTTCTTGATGCCAGAAGAACTATTTTTATTCAGTTCCTACATAAAGAGCCACGTTTCTAAAGTATACAGGTCACTTTCGTTCAGGCTAGTGGTTGATACTGATGTCTTTTTAGTTGTACTTATTTATCCCAGAACACTCAGTTCACAGAATTTGAATCGTAATTGAGGTTTTGACCAACATAATATGTAATTACTGAAAGACAAACAGGACAGACATAAAATTGTTTGCTTGACTCTCTCTGTAGACTTTTAGGGCATTAAGGTTAAAGCAATGCCTACAGTGCTCAAGTGTTTTCAATCTTATTGTTAAATTCACTGCACCCTGTATGGGGACGGAGGAAATCCAGGCTATAGCTATGATTAAAGGGGTCCTCAGAATTAAATCATGAAACAAAGTGAAAAACTTTCATTTGTCACTGTGAGATGGCACCATTTTGAATAATTTAAGAATAAGGGAAAAGAAGGATATAGCTTTGAAGAGAGTCCATCAGGCCTGAGCCAGCTCATCACCGTCAGCGACGCCTACACTACACTGCCAACCCTCTGCCACCACTTTGCCGCTGGCTAAATCAGACCCAGTGGCCGATCCTCAGGCACCATCCTTTGCTGCTAGGCCTCCCTTGCCGACGCCATCTCTGCTGATGTAGTAGCTGCTGATTCCAGGTCCTACGTTTGTTGCAGGAAAGTATGCAGGGACTCCCTCCAGGTCCGTGCTGGGCCCATGCCCTTGGCCCAGCTTGAGACCACTCAAGAGGTCCACACGTTGGGCTCTCATCACCCCCGATGCCATCCAAGCTCAGGACAAGATGAGTAAGTTTGAAAAAAAAAGACATGCGAGGAAATAAAAGAAATGAAAAGACAAGCAGTTGGAGCAGAAGAGCTCCACCACAAGAGTCCTACCCTGCTGCCCTATCTTCTTCAGGCAGCTTCATCTTTCAGTTGGGGCACAGCTTTTGGATTTTGGATCCAGTGGCAAGCAGTACACAACCACAGGTATCAGGCGAGGAACCAAGATCAAGGCAATTGGGTCCAGGCACAAGATGAAAAAGTGAAGATAGAGATGAGGAGGAATTTCTTCTCTTAGAGGGTAGTGAATCTGTGGAATTCTTTACCACAAAGGGCTTTGGAGGCAAAGTCATTAAGTATATTCAAGATGCATTTAACTCCACCCACCATGTGCTATTTATGCCCAGTAGTTCTGTGGCATCAAAGCAAGATTTCTCCAGGTTCCTAAAACCCATAGACAACCAAACCTACATCTTTGACCTTTTCTTTTTGATTATCTGCCCTAAAATCCTTTAGATGGATCTACATTGAATGTTGCTTCATATCATTCCACTGAAATGTCTTCAGTTGTCTTGTAAAAAGTCCTGTACAGGCAGTCCCCAGATTGCCAACAGTTTGCATTCTTGTATCAGTATGCAAAGTTGGACCACAAAGCAAGTTAATATAAAGCAGCTATTCGTTAAGTATAGAATATGCTTATATGACAGGTCGTTAAAATTTGACCCCCTTTGGTGATCACTTTCATAGGTATGAGCATTCGCAAATCGAACTTTTGTAAGTTTGGCACCCCCATTGCTATTTAGTGCAAGTGTCTGAATCAAATTGTTTTTGATATCGTCGTTGTATTTTGACTGGGTTAGTTGATGTAACTTCATGGTTTGACTGGTTTCGAAAGTGTCAGCACAAATAACTTTGGACACCCTGAATAAAAGAATCATTTCTTTGAAGATCTACAGCTCCAAAGCATAGATCAGCTGAAACACATATGAGTCCGAAATATTAGGTTTTCTCTTGATTTATCCAAAGTTCTCTCTTTACCTTTTGAGGAGGTGAAATTCATTTGAAACCTGACGCATTCTCTAATCAAAAAGAGTGAAAGACTGTTGTATGTTTTGTCAGCTGCTTATCGACACTGATTTAGAAATGGGACCCATATGTTTACAATAAATTTTAAAGTGGAATGAATTTTCATGGGGGATACATTAGCACTTACTTGAAAGAGTTATTGAGCATATTTCCTTAACCCTCTGCAAATTTTCAGTGCAAAAGAATGTTCAAAATATTCCAGTTGAAATAATTTGATTTTTGCAATCCAAAGTGACTTCAAGGAACTAAACATCTTAAAAAAACGGAATTGACTTTAACGTTTGTGTTTAGTTTTAACTTGACAGCATTAAAAAAAACACCAAAGTAGCCATTTTATGCAGTTGTAAATGGTAACACTGGCGCGTCTTGTTTAAAAATTTGAGATGAAGTGTTATTTAAGTTTTGATTGTTGATAGATAACAATCGTTGTTGGCGTTTTTCTTTTGAGCAGCATTCCATATCCTGGCGTACTGACGGAGAAATCTGGGGGCAAAATAATTCCGTTGGCTCGCAAATTGTCACTGACTCTAGTATAACTAATCATTTCTGTTGAATTTGCCGTAAATGGTTTTAATGAAATCCTGACGAGGTAGAAAAATGCTTTCTTTGTGTAAGATGAATATGCTGGAGCAGTACTATCTCAACAGCCAGGTTCAAACCAGACTATTGTAAACACTTGATATTTTTGATTAAGTGTATTTTAGACTGTTCAAACTTTCTGACAAGCTTGAGATAAGCAAAACAATAAACCACTGAGCCTTGAGTTTTTATTTTGTTAATGGTGAAAGAACTTTTCTTTAGAAAGTGGGAGAGATTTCTCTGGTAAAGCTTCCATTATTCTTCCACAGTGATCCAGGTGTGTTTGAAAGAACTCTTATTATAACTGATTGCCTGAAGACTGGAACAGAAGGAACACTTTCCTGGAGGGAAAATGTACATTAGACAATCCAGGCATTGTGGAGGAAGTGGTCATTTTAAAAAAAAATCATTTGTAGGATGTGGGTATCGCTGGCTGGCCAGCATTTACTGCCTGTCCCTAGTTGCCCTTGAGAAGGTGGTGGTGAGCTGCCTTCTTGAATCGCTGTAGTCCACCTGCTGTGGGTTGACCCACAATGCCCTTAGGGAGGGATTTCCAGGATTTTGACCCCAGGAATAGTGAAGGAATGGCGATATATTTCCAAGTCAGGATGGTGAGTGGCTTGGAGGTGGTGTGGTTCCCATACATCTGCTGTTCCCATTTATTTTATCTTTCTAGATGGAAGTGGCTGTGGGTTTGGAAGGTGCTGTCTAAGGATCTTTGGTGAATTTCTGCAGTGCATTTTGTAGATAGTAAACACTGTTGCTACTGAGCATTGGAGATGGAGGGAGTGGATTCTTGTGGATGCAGTGCCAATCAAGTGGGCTGCTTGTCCTGGATGGTGTCAAGCTTCTTGAGTGTTATTGGAGCTGCACCCATCCAGGCAAGTGGGAGTATTCCATCACACTGCTGACTTGTACATTGTTGGTAGTGGATGGCCTTTGGGGAGTCAGGAGATGAGTTACTCAACACAGTCTTCCAAGCCTCTGACCTGTTGTGATTATGTGGTAAACACAGCACATTGAACATAGAATAGTACAGCAAAGCATAGGCCCTTCAGCCCTCGATGTTGTGCCGACCTGTTATCGTACTCTAAAATCAGACTATCCTACATACCCTTCATTTTACTATCATCCATGTGCCTATTCAAAAGGCGCTTAAATGTCCCTAAATGTGTTTGACTCTACGACCACTGCTGGCAGTGCATTCCACACACTCACCACACTCCGTGTAAAGAACTACCTCTGAAATCTTCCCTAAATCTTCCTCCACTTAAAATTATGCCCCCTCATGACAGACATATCCACCATGGGTAAAAGACTCTGGCTGTCAACTCTAACTATAGCTCTTAACATCTTGTACATCTCTATTAAGTCACCACTCATCATTCTTCACTCCAATGAGAAAAGCCCTAGCTCCCTCAATATGTCATGTCCTTCAGTCCAGGTAGCATCCTGGTAAATCTCCTCCGCACCCTCCCTAAAGCTTCCACATCTTTCTTATAATGAGGCAACTAGAACTGAACACAATATTCCAAGTGTGGTCTAACCATGGCCTTACAGAGCTGCAGCATAACTTTGCGGCTCTTAAACACAATGCCCCTGCTAATGAAAACCAACACACCATACGTCTCTGAACAACCCGATCAACTTGGATGGCAACTTTGAAAGATCTATGGACATGGACCCCAAGATCCCTTTGTTCCTCCACACTGCCAAGAATCCTGCCTTTAACCCTGTATTCTGCATTCAAATTTGATTTCCAAAGTGAATCACTTCACACTTTTCTAGGTTGAACTCCATCTGCCACTTATCAGCCCAGTTCTGCATCTTGTCAACGTACCATTGCAACCTACAACAGCCCTCCACACTATCCACAACTCCACCAACCTTTATGTCATTGGCAAAATTACTAACCCATCCTTTCACTTCCTCACCCAAGTCATTTATAAAAATCACGAAGAGCAGAGCTCTCAGAACAGATCCTGCAGAGAACCACTGGTCCCAGAACTGATCCCTGCAGAGCACCACTAGTCACCAAGCTCCAGGCTTTCCATCTACAACCTCCTTCTGTGTTCCATGGGCCAGCTAATTCTGTATCCAGTCAGATTTCCCTATATCCCATACCTCCTTACTTTCTGAATGAGCCTACCATGGGAAATGTGATCAAATGCCTTGCTAAAATCCATGTACACAACATCCACTGCTCGACCTTCATCAATGTGTTTTGTCACATCCTCAAAGAATTCAATAACGTTTGTGAGGCATGCCCCTCTCAGAGCCATGCCCCTCTCAGAGCCACGCTGACTATCTATAATCAAACTATGGTTTTCCAAGTAATCATAAATTCTGTCTCTCAGAATCCTGTCCAATATTTTGCCCACCACAGACGTAAGACTGACTGTTCTACAATTCCTGAGATTATCCCTATTCCCTTTCTTGAACAAGGGAATAACATTTGCCACCCTCTAATCCTCTGGCACTACTCCAGTGGACAGTGAGGATGCAAAGATCATCACCAAAGGCGCTGCAATGTCTTCCTTCACTTCATGTAGCAACCTAGGGTATATCCCGTATGGCCCAGAGGACTTTTCAGCACATTCTCCTTCTTAACATCAAATTATTTCAGCATATCAGTCTGTTTCATGCTTTCCTCAGAATCATCAAGGTCCCTCTCACTAGTGAATACTGAAGCAAAGTATTCATTAAGGACCTCTCCTTCCTCCTCCTACTCCAGGTGCAACTTCCCTCCACTATCCCTGATTGGCTCAATTCTCACTCCAGATACAGGATTGTTGCTGAGTAGGCCACCTTTGCAGCCCATCATTCCTGATTAATTTTTAGTCAGCTCCCCTGAAGTCTCCCATGGTGCAAAACTTTGCTGGAAAACACTTCTGTGAAGCAGAATAGTTTGAGTTGATAATAAATATAAATAGACACATTAGGAGCTGCGTGATTCTGACCACAAAGCAACTAAGAGTGAGACAGGCATGGGCGTCAAGTTATGCAGCACAAGACAGAGAAATGGAGAGTTGAAGGAAAACACAGGTTTGCAAGAACAGATACATTTTTGCGAAAGATTCAACTGGGATCAACCAGCTGCATTAAGATTGTCAATATTTAAGAGCGAAAGCATTGAAAACATTGCTGGGCATCGGAATCATTGGCAAGACAGTGTCACTGCTGACTAAAGTAACTCAGGCTGAGTCAGTGCCACGATTTGTAGGTGTGGTGTCTTCCAAATGCTGGTCATGGTGTTTTACTATTTCAGTTCAAAGAAATTGAACCACTGGCCTCGGCATTAGGCGAAGCTGCCCTCCTACTCAGAGTCAGCAGTCCTTAGAAACAGCAGCATTCCATTGATTTCCAAGACAGGGAGGAGTAAATTGATGCTTGAGGCGCTACAGGGTATATGCAGCTCTAAAACAATGGCTGAAGGGTAAAGAACCATAACCGGGACATTTCTGTACAGTACTGAAAATTACATTGCATGTTTTGTCCACTTGAGGCTAACATATACACATGTACCTGCTGAAGGTAACAGAAAGTTCAGAGGAGATGAGAAAGGATCCATGTTAATGGCTCGCATATTTCTAATTGTACATGTGTCTGTCTGAATAACTGTTCCTGTCCTAAAAATACCACATCTTGGATAACAGATCTTCAGTGGAAGCATTGGCATGTGGGATGGGATAAAAGAGAGCAAAGCTGGAACACTTGGGGCATGTCCAGGAAGGTGAAAGAAATGAAACTAAAAGAATTTTGAGTTGGATGGGTTGGAATAGAGCAGAGGCCTAAGGCTGAATGTGGGAGGATGATGATCAGAAAACTGGTGATCAGAAATGTGATCTATTGGGCATTAATGGTAAAAGATTGCTGGTGATAGGAGACTGGATTAAACATCCATTGGTGACACAGTGGCTCAGTGGTTAACACTGCTGCCTCACAATGCTGGGACCCATGTTTGATTCCACCCTCAGGTGACTATCTGTGTGGAGTTTGCACATTCCTCCAGTGTTGGTGTGGGTTTCCTTTGGATTCCACCCACAATTCAAAGATGTGCAGATTAGGTGGATTGGCCATGCTAAATTGTCTGTAGTGTTCAGGGATGTGCAGGCTAGGTGGGTTAGCCATGGGAAATGCACGGTTATAGGGTAAGGAGTTGGGTCTAGGTGGAATGTTCTCCGGAGGGTTAGTGTTGACTCGATGGGCTGAGTGGCCTGCTTCAACACTATGGGATTCTACGATCCACTGTGATTGATGAATGAGGACACTTCTGCTGGTGGTGGAAGAATCAGAACACCAAACATATTTGAATTTCATTCAATCAATAATAATCAAGATTTGTATTTCTGTGGCATTCTAAGATTAATTAAAAATACAACTTAAAATTATATACCCATATGCACAAAGCTCTACTCTCTTAAGCCAAAAAGCAAGGTGAAGCCAACAGTGCAGCGTAACTTAAGTCTGTAGGTTCCTTCACTCTCTGAAGGACTTATCTCATGTCGATACTTGGGTTATGTTAATGCTGTAAGGCAGGTTGATATAATTAAAATAAAAATCTCGAGTATTGAGCAGATATGTGGAAGAGAAGCAGATAGATTAAAATGCTGGTGGAGTTAAGATAATGCATATTGGAAATGTTAACATCAAAATAGTTATACTTTGCAAGACTAAGTCAAACATTATTATGATATCTAATATTTCTTCTTTAGATGCATTGCTTCTTAATCTTTAGGAGGGAATAGCATGTTTTGAGAAGATTTATAGCGCAGGTTGAGGTTCTGGATGTAGGTTTGCTCATTGAGCTGGAAAGTTCATTTTCAGACGTTTCATCACCATACTAGATAACCTCATCAGTGAGCCTCTGGATGAAGCACTGGTGGCATGGTCCACTTTATATTTATGTGCTTGGGTTTCCTTGGGTTGGTGATGTTATTTCCTGTAGTGATGTCAGTTCCCATTCTTTTTCTCAGGGGATGGTAGATGTTTGTGTTGATAGAGTTCCAGTTGGAATGCCATGCTTCTAAGGATTCTTGTGCATGTCTCTGGATTGTCCTCAGATGGATGTGTTGTCCCAGTCGAAGTGGTGTCCTTCCTCATCTGTGTGTAAGGATGCTAGTGAGAGTAGGTCATGTCTTTTTGTGGCTATTTGATGTTCATGTATCCTGGTGGCTAGTTTTCTGACTGTTTGTCCAATATAGTGTTTGTTATAGTTCTTGCAAGGCATTTTGTAAATGGTGTTAGTTTTGCTTGTTGTCTGTATAGGGTCTTTCAAGTTCATTAGCTGCTGTTTTAGTGTGTTGGTGGGTTTGTGGGCTACCCTAATGCCAAGAGGTCTGAGTAGTCTGGGAGTCATTTCCAAGATGTCTTTGATATAGGAGAGAGTGGCTAAGGTTTCTGGACATGTTTTGCCTGCTTGTTTTGGTTTGTTGCTGAGAAATCGGCAGACTGTGTTCATTGGGTACGCATTCTTTTTGAATACAGCTGACCATGTTCCCAAACTAAACTAGTCCTACTTACCTGCATTTGGCTCATATCCCTTCAAATCCTTCCTGTTCATGTACTTAACCAAATATATTTTAAATGTTGCAACTGTACCTGCACCCACCACTTCTTCTGAGAGTTCATTCCCCACATTAACCACTCTGTGTGTAAAGTCAGTTGCCCATCCCATCCTTTTTAAATCTTTCTCCTCTCATCTTAAAAGAATGCCCACTAGATTAGATTAGATCACTTACAGTGTGGAAACAGGCCCTTCGGCCCAACAAGTCCACACCAACCTGCCGAAGGGCTACCCACCCAGACCCATTCCCCTACATTCACCTAACACTACGAGCAATTTAGCATGGCCAATTCACCTAACCTGCACATTTTTGGAGTGTGGGAGGAAACCCAAGCAGACACGGGGAGAATGTGCAAACACCACACAGAGAGTTGCCTGAGGCGGGAATTGAATCCGGGTCTCTGGCGCTGTGAGACAGCAGTGCTAACCACTGTGCCACCCATAATCTAATCTTTTTAAATCTTTCTCCTCTCATCTTAAAAGAATGCCCACTAGTTTTGAACTCCCACACCTTTGGGGAAAGACCTTCGCTATTCACCTTATCTACACCCTTCATGGTTTTATAGACTTCTATAAGGCCATTCCTCAACCTCCTATGCTCCAGTGAAAAATGTCCCAGCCTATTTTTATGACTCAAACTCTCTGTTCTCGCCAACATCTTGGTAAGTCTTTTCTGAACCCT
Organism: Chiloscyllium plagiosum; assembly: GCF_037043375.1. Lineage (NCBI taxonomy): Eukaryota > Metazoa > Chordata > Chondrichthyes > Orectolobiformes > Hemiscylliidae > Chiloscyllium > Chiloscyllium plagiosum. The sequence continues at coordinate 51,894,383 of NW_028270161.1, forward strand.
CTTCAATTTAATAATATCCTTCCTATAGAAGGGCAACCAGAACTGTACATGTACTCCAGAAGAGGCCTCACCAAATCCTGCACTCCTACACTCAAAGGCCTGAGTAATGTAGGCAAGTTTGCTAAACACCTTCTTAACCACCCTGCCTACACATGATGCACATTTCAGAGAATTATGTACCTGAACCCTAGTTCTCTCTGTTCTATCACACTACCCAGGGCCCTACCATTAATTGCATAAATCCTGCCCTTTTTTGTTTTCCCAAAATGCAACATCTTGCATTTATCCAAATTAAACTCCATTTGCCATTCCTCAGTCAGCTGACCCAATTGATCAAGATCTTTTTGTAATCTTAGATAACCTCCTTCACTATCCACTATGCCTCCAATTTTGATGTCATCCGCAAACTTACTAACCATGCCTTTTATATTCTCATCAAAATCGTTTATATAAATGAAAAACAAAAATGGGCCCAGTACCAATCTCTATGGAACACTGCTAGTCACAGGCCTCCACTCCAAAAAACAAACCTCCACTACCACCCTCTGTCTCCTACTGTCAAGCCAATTTTGTATCCAATTGGCAAGCTCTCCCTGAATCTCATGTGATCTAACTTTACTAATTAGTACACCATGCAGGACCTTGTCAAAGGCTTTACAAATGTCCATGTAAACAATGTCTACTGCTCTGCCCTCATCAATCTTTTTGGTTACTTCCTCAAAAAACTCAATCAAGTTTGTGAGATAATATTTCCCTCATACAAAGCCATGCTGATGATCCTTAGTCAGTCCTTGCCTCCCCAAATGCTTGTAAATCCTATTTTTCAGAATCACCTCCAACAATTTACCCACCACCAATGTCAAACTCATAGATCTATAGTTCCCAAGTTTTCTCTCATAGCCTTTCTTAAATAAGACATAACATTAGCCATCCTCCAGTCATCTAGCACCTCATCCATGGTTATAGATGATACAAGTATCTCTGCCAGAGATACCAATATTTCTTCCCTAACTTCCCACAACATCCTTGGAGACACTTGATCAGGTTCAGGAGATTTATCCAGCTGAGCTTTTTAAGACCTCAAGTACTCCCCCTTTTGTAACGTGAACTCTTTTCAAAACATCAATATTTATTTCCCTGAGTTCCCTAGCCTCTGTTTCTTTCTACACAGTAAAAACTATGCAAAATATTAATTTAGTATTTCTTCTGATGTTACAAGGTTCAACACATAGATGGGGGAGAAAGTGAGGTCTGCAGATGCTGGAGATCAGAGCTGAAAATGTGTTGCTGGAAAAGCGCAGCAGGTCAGGCAGAATCCAGGGAACAGGAGAATCGACGTTTCGGGCATAAGCCCTTCTTCAGGACTTATGCCCGAAACGTCGATTCTCCTGTTCCCTGGATGCTGCCTGACCTGCTCCGCTTTTCCAGCAACACATTTTCAGCTCAACACAAAGATGACCTGTTGATCTTAAAGGGACCCTAGTCTCTCCCTTGTTGCTGTTTTGCTCTTCACGTAATTGTAGAATCACTTTAGATAATTCTTAACTTTATCTGCCAAGGCTATCTCATATCTCTTCTTGCCCTCCTGATTTCCCTCTTAAGAATTCCCCTTCACTCTTTATACTCTTAAAGAGATTCATTTAATCCCAGTTATCTATATCTCAGAGAAGCAAATAACTTGAGACCTTAACATAAACTTGAAACTGTACTTTTACTTTAAAGACTAGAAATATTCCCAAATCCTATTCACCAAAGAGCTGCTGTGTTTGGGAGTATTTCCAGCTTTGATCCTTGAGATACTTCACTTCGACACTCCAATAAAAGTTGAACACTCAAGTACTAAGTCACACTAGATTGGGGACTTATACATGCTCCCAACAAAACGGGTGCAAGTCTTTAATAAGGATTCAGTTTCTTCTGGTTCCTAATGAATCAACTCAGAAAAGAAAAAAAATCCTGCTTAAGGCTCCCCCTTGTAGAATGTAAACTGGATTTTCAGAATTCATATCTTTGAAACGCTGTCACACTCAGTCAAATGGAGATATTCATGATGAAAATGAGGTGCTAATGGGAATAATGGATAATGGAATAGTTTGGGAAAATGGATTTGAGGTACAAGACCAGCCACAATTGTACTGACTGACAAAGCAGATTCGAAAGACATCTGCTTATACTCCTTTGTTCTAGTCACATATAGACTGTACTATATGCTAGATTCTCTGGTCTGATTACATTGCTATGACTGAAGAGATGTATCTGTCCTGTATTGGTGGGACTTGAAGAGAGAGACAGTTTTGAGGGAAGAAGGTGGATGGGCAGGGTTAATGAGTGATTGGTGGATGCAGTGAATCTAGTCTTAACTGGACTAGGAAAAATCAGCACCCCTTCACAACAATCCTGCCCCATGGCAAAGAAGTAAATAAAGCTTTCTCCTGGAGGGCAAAACTAAAATTGGAAACTGACATTGAATTAGTACCATTTTGTGAAAAGCCATCTCTGGAGAATAGTTCCTGGATCTGACAGTCTGGTTAAAAAGCTGAGAGTGTCCTTTTGAATGGCTGAAAAATAAAATTCTTGCATTTAAACCTATTTTAGCAAGTCTGATATATACTTTCTAGTTCATCGTTCACATGGATACCAGTGACTGGAGATTTGGACTGTATTGCATTGGGTGAACAAGAAAGAGCTGGAGTAGCCCATCAATGTTTGTCAACCATTGTGAGAAGTTGGCCAGTTGAGGACAGGTGGAAACAGGTGTAGTTACTTGCTTTTAGAGTCATAGAGTTATACAGCGCGGAAACAGACCCTTTGGTCCAACAAGTCCATGCCGAACATAATCCCAAACTAAACTAGTCCCACCTGCCTGCTCCTGCCCATATCCTTCTGAACCTTTCCCATTCATGTATCCCTCCAAATATCTTTTAAATGTTGTAATTGTACCCACATCCACCACTTTCTCAGGAAGTTCATTCCACACGTGACCCACCCTCTGAGTAAATAATTTGCTCCTCATATCTTTTTTAGATCACTCTCCTCTCACTTTAATAATGTACCCCCGGTCTTGAAATCCCCCATTCTAGGGAAAAGACACCTACCATTAACTCTACCGATACCCGTCATCATTTTATTTTGCTCAGATTTTCTATCATGTTTTTTGCTTTCTTTATGATAGTATAGTTTTTTATTTGAGAAAGTAGAAATTGTCAGGAGTGCTTTTGCAGGATTTGAACTATAAAGAATTCAAATACAGGTAGTGTTGAGAAATAGGTAAGATGGGATTGAATTGACTGTCCTTTATCAGTAGTATCTGATATTCAGACTGACTGCAGTCACTGGAACTCAATATTGGGCATTGCGTATAACAGGTGGCTGATCCAATGTCACTTGTTTTACGTCACTGCCTGGGATGAATTTCTGCTGCTAAGTGTCCTCAGGGGAATGCTTGGTCAGTGATCTGAGAAAGAATATATTAATCATATAGGCATTAGATACCACAAATCTAATACTAAAGTACACAGTTTGAAATAAATATTTCAAAGGAACTATACCATTTACCAAAATTGAAACTACATTAGACAAAGATCTGTAAACTGAACCAATTCCTAGAGAGCTGGTTGCAAATTCTCCAGAAGAGGTGAAAAGGCACATTAATTCGGAGAATGCTTTTCCACTTCTCTTTAAATTTAACCTCAGTTTTTTTGTGTTCATCATGGTGTGTGACATCAGTGTTCGGCAATGAGTGGAACATGTACAGTCTGAATTGAGCACTCGCAGATCAAGTATTGTAATTTCCCAATATACTGTGTCGCAATAATATTGTGTTTTAATCATCATATTAAAAAAACACAATGTACTGCTGCCTTGTGGCATGTCACATTTTCAAACTCAGCATCCACGTAGCCTTTGAGGAGCATTTCCAGTTTGCTGCGAATTACATTTTGTAGATATTTTCAAACCAGCCTGTTCAGAGATGCAATGACACTTCTTGACCAGGTGGGACGTGAACACAGACCACCCGAGTCAGAGATAGCAACACTACCACTACATCACAAGAGCTGTTGAACCCACATTTGCCAGGAACTCATTGTGGATGGGTGGGCTTGCTTCACAAAGGAGCCTTATTCTTTAAAACCACCCACCATTATGTGATTTGAACTGGAGTGCCAGCAGTGAACGAAGGTACTCATCTACTGAGTCACACTCTGTCCCTTTTTGCAGCTATTACAATGAAACAGTGGTAAAATTATATGGTTCTGATTTTCAGCTTTTTCACCAAAGCTGGGGGAACCTTTCTGTCATGCATTCCCAGTGATAATGCAGTGCCCTCGTGTCCTAGGAGACTATTGGAAATATCTTCTCCATATCCACTCAATCCAGACTTCTCAGTCTTCTTTAAGTTTCAATCAGATCACTCTTCACCCTTCTGAGCTCCATTGAGTACAGACTAAGAGTCCTCAACCGCTCCACAACCCTTCAACTCCAGGATTATTCTTGTACATCTTCTTAAGACCCTCTCCAATGCTAGATATGGGGCCTAAAACTGCTCACAATATCCCAAACATGGTCTGACCTGAGCCCTTATACAGCCACAGCAGTGCATCTCTGCTCTTGTATTCTAGCTATCTCAAAATGAATGTTAGCATTGCATTTGCCTTCCAATCTGGCTTCCAATCTGAACTTACTTTAACTTAACCTTAAGAGAATCCTGAACTCAGACTCTTAAGTCCTTTGGTGCGTTAGACTTCAGAAGCCTCTTCCATTTAGAAAAGAGTTTATGCCTCTATTCTTCCTACCAAAGTGCATAACCTCACATCTTCCCACAATGTATTCCATCTGCCACTTCTTTGCCTACTCTCCCTAACATGTTCAAGTCTTTCTGTGACCTCCTTGCTCCCTCAACATGATCTGTTCCTCTACTTATCATTGTGTCTTCTGCAAACCTAGTAACAGTGCCCTCAGTTCCTTTGTCCAGATCATTAATGTCTAACATAAATAGTTTGATCTCAACTCTGACTCCAGCATAACTCCACTAGTCACCGGCTGCCATCCTGAAAAAGACTTCTTTATACCTACTCTCTGCCTTCTGCCAGTCAGCCAATCCTATATCCATGTCAGTACCTTGCCTCGAACACCACAGGCTCTTATCTTATTTAGCATAGCCCTAACAAACTGGAGTATTCTAACAACAGCACTTCTTCTGCTTTAGCACCCTCTGAGCTCCAAACTACATCAATCTCCTCTCCCAGTTAAAAAAAAGCACAGGTTAATTGAAACCACAGAAAAACTTAAGCGACTCATTTCCACGAGAATACAGCCTGCTCTGAGCTATCCTTAATATGAATTTTGGGTTAAGTCTCCCTCATTTGTAATTTCTTCTTTGATCCAATTAAGTTAATGAGTTTTACATTCTTTCATAATTCAATGAATGCCTTTAACTCATTTATTGTTAACTCTCAAAACAATCTCTATGGACTATCATTGCAAGTAGAGTAGACGCTGTGCCTCCAGTTCAGTAAGCCCACCTGTTATTCCTGACTCTACCTTTCTGGCTGATAACCTCTTAAAGCAACATAACTATGAAACTTGTCAACTGGACTTCAAGGCGCTTCAACTGCACTTATCCCATTTTCGATTGTTCAACTATAATTCCTAAAACTAAAGCTTTTATGCAAAAACATATGAAGTACGACAGAGAAATTTACAGCGTTTGTACTTTGAAAATACAAATCAGCAGTGTCACTCGTTTCATGATAATTAGTAAGAAAGGAGATGATGTAGTTGGTGTTGTGGAGGTCAGTTGTATCACGCATTTAGGGTGGCGTATCAGGTGACCATGTAAATGATCTGTTATCCAGACAGGAAGAAGGTGGATCCAAAACATTTTGAGAATTCAGATAATCTGCTACTAATGGTGCCGATCCAATGTGTACGCTGGCTGAATATATTCTTGCAACAGATGGAACAGCTCATCCTCTGGATTGACCCTTAGCCTGTGGACTAAATTCCGCAGGGTTATTGCTGGGTCAGTGCCATACAGCCCACATGACTTCATAGTAGGTACTATGAGCTTACTTCATACAACATCCTTTATGTCTTCTTTCACTTTATACCATTTAAAAGTGAACCTTTGGTGACAGTGCTGCTCAGGATAATAAAGTGAGACTTATTAAAGAGCATTGGGGTTCTTCTAGATTCAAATTCAGATGTGCACACCAGCTCTTTTTACATATTAAAACCATTCCTCAGAAGTGACTATCACCATCATAGCCACTATTTATTACCCACCCCTTGTTGCCCTTGGTAGGCTGTTAGGTGTTTGCAAACCTCTTCAATTTATGTTGGCACAGACACCCTCAAGGTTATCAAGTCACAAGTTCCGGGACTGGAGCAAATGATGGCTCTGTGGGTTGAACCTTGACAGTACGGAGGTGCTACATTGTGCAGAACATTGTTGTTGCAAAGTGCTTCAGTACGGTCAGACCCTCTTGGTAATCGTAAACCTACTACTTTACTCAATATATAAACATTGCCTTAATGAAAAAAATGCAAAAAGAAAATGTAACTTCTTTTAAGGAGATATTCAAACAGCTGCTTCCTTTCAATAATAGATTTTGCTGGATCAGATTTGACAGCGTCAATTCATTGCCATCACCCCCCCCAGCACATGTTTAATTAAGCTACCAGTCAAGGAAAGCTGGGCGTGCATGGGAACAGGATTGTGGTAGAGGCAGTGACAAGATGAGTAAGTGTGAGTTGCTTGACTTCTTGAGCCCCTTGTGCCTAGGTTCTGCCGGCAAAAGAGATAACAGCAGTTAAAGCATTCATCTCATGTCTATTAACCCAATGGCATTGGATCAACTACATTGTGGACAATTGGAATGGACATCTGCTCTTTCTGAAATTGAAAGTGTTCCAAGTCAAGAGATTGGCAAATTGCTTTCAAGTTTAACTTTAAGAGCATCCTGCACACATTCAGCATTAGGTGAAAAATCCCATTCCATATGTCTGAAATCGAAATTGGGAATTCCATGCTGAGCTGATAAAATGCACATTATTTATCCCTTAACCAACGTCACTAAAGCAGATCCTCATACTGTTGTGTGTGGGAGCTTGCTATGAGGAAATTGGCTCATGCCTGCTCCACATTACAACTGTGGCTATTCTTCAAATGTCCTGCTTTGTCAGTGATATTCTTTCAATGCCCTAATATTTGTGAAAGGCACTGCACAAATGCAAACTATTTCTTTATTTTTAACCTGTCTGAAAAGAAAAAGTGCTGTGACTTTATGGAAAAATGGTTTGTGGTTATATTGTTCTCGGGCAATGAGATGGCAAGTTGAGTGTTGAGGACAGAACTCAGATATTCTTCTTTCTTAATATTAGTGATGTCATTTTAATAAAGTGGGGTGACCTCACGTTTGGACCTCCATCTCAACTTTGATTGGAAGGAATTCCCCTTTCGCAGTGAGCAGTAGGTTGAGCTGGGGTAGATCCAAGCCAGTCGGCACCAATTGGCAACTAGCTCAGCAATCTAATTCTGAGACGCTGTCCTGAGTGAAAAGGAAATTTCACACACTGGGACTTCTGAAATTAATGACAACACTCTGCTGAAGAAAAACAGAGTGAGGTTTCACTTCATCTGTAGTATCATATCTAATCTTGCATGGTTCCATATTGAAGGGAGGAGACAAATATTCAAACATTTTGTGGTGCAGCTCTCAGCATAATGAATACTTTAAACTCAGGGGGGGGGGGGGGGGGGGGGGTGGGGAGAGAGAAATGAAGAAATTGAAATAAACAAAAATAGTTCTCTATTCTGCCACACCTTGGAAGGACACCTCATTCCTTTGAATGTTTTGTTTCAAAAGGACCATATTATATAAAATGTTGGACCAAGTTCTTGCTTCAAACTGAAATCTTCTGGTTTGGTTCATTTGTTCATGGGATGTGTGCATCACTGACTGGGCCAGCACATATTGTCCATCTAAAGTACCTTTCAAATGGTGGTGGTGAGCTGCTATATTAAACCAACTGCGGTCCATGTGGAGTAGGTGCACTCACAGTGCTGTTAGGGAGAGAGGTCCAGGAGTTTGACCCAAGGATATTGTCTGATTTGCATAGTGTTTTTAGTGTGTTATCTGTTTATATTCCAGGTTACTATCACCTGCAATATTTTGCTTTTGCCTTCAAATTGTACTGTGGCATATGACTTAATAGATGTTTTGACATACTTGTCTGAAGTCCATTTTTTAGATTTGAGGCCTTATGCTATTTGATTTAAATACAGTAGTAAATTTCATACAAAATGAAAGAAAAGGGAAATTTAGGTGAATGAGCTGTATATTTCTATTGGTAGGGTTTGCGTTGTGAAGCTTGAAAGAGAAATTGTTTGGCCTTTCTGTATAATGGAACTTAAAACACAGCTGCACACATTGTGGAAGTGGAAGAACATTTTGGAAGACTGTCAAATGGCTTTGTACGCTTACTCAACTCGATCTGGATGTCATTGCTTGTCTGTGTGATTAATTGTAATTGTTAAAAGAAAAATTACTTCCAGCATATCAGAATTTTTTTAAAAAAGAACACCCTCAGTTTAGGTCTTGCCTATAGGGATTTTCTTTATGAAAAGGGTGGAGCTTCGTAAAACAGCTGCACACATCAATATGTGTACGCAACATCAGAAGCCAAGCTTGCAACATATATGAGAGATGCTCCAAAGTGGAATGACAAACTGTATAAATGTGCCCCATACACCTGCAAATACTGATCATATAGCATCTTCCATTCATTTCCAGCAAAAAGTGTCACTTGCGTAGCAACAAATTAACTGGAAACAAAAAGTCATCAGGCACATATTTTCCCACCCTTTCCATTAGGCGGTGCATTCACAAAAACCACTCCCTCCAACACTAAGTAACACAATCTTCAACAATCCCAAACAACTCTAGGGTGGAGCTAATGGAACTGGCCAATGTCAAGAAATTTGTGGAAAATCTATCTTCGATTCTCAGCGGAATGACTTGTCAAAAAGCATTACAAATCAAATGGTTTCCAGTTACGAGCAGATGTGTGCAGAGCGAGTGGTATCAACAATGGCATTACGGGAGTCACTTTGTCAACGTTGTCTTTTTGAAGGACATTCCTGGGGCAAAGAGCTTCAGTGTCGTTAGTTCCTCTGTATTCTTGGTAACAATAACTCTGCTGCCTCTCTCATTTCAAGCTAATCTTTTAATAATCTCTTTGAGCTGTCAAACACATTGAAAACTTTTACCTTCCTTACTTCCATTATGGTAACACTACGTTGTGAAAAGTAGCCAAGAATTGATAGCGCTGTAATAGGGCTATGCCAACAAGCATCTATGGAAATAGCTCAATTTTTCAACATTCACTGCCAAAGTCAGGATTTTTTTCCAATTTTTAAAAGAATGGTCATTTAAATAACTTGATAGCATACCATTCAGTTCTTTTTAAATAGCTATTTAATAAACTCCTTCTCATGAACAGCTCGTTCTGCTGGGCAGGACTTCACATTAAATTTGAAGGATTTTGCCCTCACGTAAGTATGATTATGTTTGCATTCAAGAAGGTCAGTGTCATATGTAAAGCCTTATGGGAAATAGGATGACATTTACATTAGAGTGAGCTTAGTCCCCAAATCCTGTTGACAGTTTTGATGATAGCAGTTATAGTATTCATCCCTTTTCTTTTCAACGTCATGGCTGTATATAAAATGCATTTCAGACAACTGGAATTGACATTGACTCTGTATGAAGGAATGAGTGTTTCCTCTCTTGGTAATATTTTGTTGAATGCCACAATTTTTCAAATTGTAATGAAATACAGATCTTGTGAGTAAAAGTATGAAATTATGGTGTTAGAATCATTGGCCTGCATTTTCACAGAGTTATGGAGACTCTGAGGGCTTTCCAAAAAGCAGGCAATGCTAGCATCTGGAAGACCCATCCTCAATTCAAATGGATCCTGTTTTCGCTAGGGAAGGGTAAATAATGGCAGGACCTGACTCCCATATGCCGGAGTCTCAAACTCATCACAAACATTGGAGCTTAGTTCTGAATTCAAACAGACCCTATTTTCACTTGAGCAATAGTTTTATCCCACAGCACGTGAGTTACAAAATTTTAGAGAAGCTATAAGAGAGATTTTGTTGCGCAAGTATGATCCATATAATTGTCAGCCATCAAGTTATGCAAATGACCATTCTTTTAAACATTGGCAAAAAAAACTGATTTTGTGAATGTTGAAAAATTGAGTTACTTCCATCAATGCTTGACATAACCCTATTGTAGCACTATCAATTCTTGGCTACTTTTCACAACGTAGTGTTATCATAATGGAAGTAGGGAAGGTAAAAGTTTTCAATGTGTTTGACAGATCAAAGAGATTATTAAAAGATTAGCTTTCATGGATGTGGAGCTATAAATGTTTGTTTCTTATAGGGGAGTAAGCATTTGATGAGGTTTAAATGTTTTGAATGGTCTTTCATGATTGGGAGTTTTTTTTAAATATAGTGAACACTAATAGATATTTGGAGCTTCATTTATTTCAACTCAGCTGGGTTGAGAAGTTTGTCAATAGTGGACACTGGGGAATTAATGCTAATACAAACTATGGGGTCATAAATTGGTACTAGGTCGGCATGGGATCTATGGTGGTGACATGGAATGGCATGCAGGATTTGACAGGTCATTTAGACCTGGGTGAGACAGCCACAGGTTGGCATGTTTTGGTAAGTACAGACTTGAAGAATGGGTTGTGTGTGGGGTATAGGGACAAGAGGGTCTAATATTTAACAAACCATCTGGGACAAATAAACGAGTTGGGCTATGTTGGTGTGCACCTAGCCACAGTGGCCCTGCCCTTTCCCTGAACAAATATCTAGTCATTTATGGCACCATTTTGCAAGGCAGGGGTGCCAAGCTGGGAATGTACATAGTTTGAGCTACCCATGGGATCATTTAGTGCAGAAAGAGGCTATTCAGTCCATTGTATCGCTGCAGCTCTTAGAAAGAGGTAAATGATTAAGCTCAATTCCTGCTTTTTCCTCAAAAGCAAACAACTGTTTCCTTTTCAAGTTTATCTCCCTTTAAACCTGTTAAAATATCAGTCTTCACTGTCTTCAAACTGTGGCTTTAAAAATATCTTATCATTCTCATGGTCTGCCAGCCTCAATCCTTTCATCAAGCATCTCAAATTATCTGAAATCTCACAAAAATAAAGTGTCATCTGAGACAGAATGTCAAAAAAAGTGTCCCATTTCTGAAAGTACTTGGGCGGCAGTTGCCAATATAAAATCCCACAATCAAATCCAGAAACTATTTCTAGACAAATACATTGTCACTGGGATCATTCAGAATCTTAACAATACGGGAAACATCTAGCTGTAGCAAGGTATCTGGTGATGATTGCCTTAGTTCAAAACAATTTTGTCCAAAATATTGTTAAAACAGATTTGAAAGCAGGATGGCAAGATGGGGAATGCATCTGGGATCTCAGGATAAATTGTAAGTTTGCTTGCTGAGCTGGTAGATTTGTTCTCAGACGTTTCATCACCATGTTAGGTAACATCATCAGTGAGCCTCCAGTGAAGCGCTGGTGTTCTGTCCCACTTTCCATTTGAGTGTCTTAGTCTGTTGTGGTGGGTGATGTCATTTCCGGTTCTGTTTCTGAGAGGTTGGTAAATGGGGTCCAAATCGCTATGTCTGTTAATGGAGTTCTGGTTTGAATGCCAGGCCTCTAGGAATTCCCCATGTGTCTCTGTTTAGCTTGTCCCAGGATCGATGTATTGTCCCAGTCAAACTGGTGTCCCTTTTTGTCTGTGTATAAGGATACTAGTGATAGTTGATCATGACTTTTGGTGGCTAGTTGGTGCTTGTGTATCCTGGTGGCTAGTTCCCTGCCTGTTTATCCAATGTAATGTTTGCTGCAGTCCTTGCAGGGTATTTTGTATATGACGTTCATTCTGCTAGTTGTTGGTATGAGGTCCTTTAAATTCATCAGGAACTGTTTCAGTGTGGTGGTAGGTTTGTGGGCTACCATGATGCCTAGGGGCCAGAGTCATCTGGTCGTCATCTCTGAGATGTCTTTGATGTATGACAGGGAGGCTAGAGTCTCTGGGCATGTTGTTTCTTCTTGTTTAGGTCTGTTGTGTAGGAATCGGTGGACTGCGCTTATCAGGTACCCCTTGTTCCTGAGTATGTTGTATAAGTATTTTTCCTCAGCTTCTCATAGTTCCTGGCTACTGCAGTGTTTTGTGACTCATTTAAATAATGTCCTGATGCAGCTCCATTTGTGGATGTTGGGATGGTTGCTCCTGTAGTTGAGCGTCTGGTTAGTTGATGTGGCTTTCCTGTAGATGTGCGTCTGCAGTTTTCCACTGGCTTTTTGTTCTACTGTGACATCTAAGAAGGACCCCATATCAATAACCAGCAGAACGAATATCATATACAAAGTAACCACCAAAAGACATGGCCAACTATCGCTAATATCCTTACACACAGACGAAGAGGGAAACCAGTTTGACTGGGACAATTCATCCATCCTGGGATAGGTGAACAAAGACACATGGGAAATTCCTAGAGGCTTGGCAATCACACCGGAACTCCATTAACAAGCATATCGATTTGGACCCCATTTGCCAACCTCTCAGAAACAGAACCGGAAATGATATCACCCACCACAACAGACCATGACACATAAATAGCAAGCAGGTCAGAACACCAACACTGCATCACTGATGATGTTACCTAGCATGGTGACGAAACATCTGAGAACAAATCTACCAGCTCAGTCAGCAAACCCACAACCTGAGCTACAAATCTTCTCTAAAATCGCAACCTCAGGATAGAGCTAAACCAAGGCTTCCCAAACATTTTCCCCCACTCTGACCCTTTCAAGGTCTAAAGTTATTGTGACTCTCCAATGAGTAGTACAGGTGGAGGACAGATCAGGAGTTCAGTTCCTGGAGGCAGTTGGACAGGTCATGAGGTCACCAGGGAGCAGCGGAGCCTGTCAGGATTCGTGAGTATACAGTATAAAGTACTTACATTTAGGTCAGGCGTTGTTCAGTTCCTGGAGGCAGTCAGTCAGGTCACGGGGTGACATATTTGGGCAGTTGCTTTCCCCAAAACACTACTCGGGTAGTGTCTCCCACCCATCCTGCTCCTCGAACCAAAAAGAAAAGTTCTGTGCGTCGGTTGGCAAGGTGACAAGTGTTTTCTTTAGTGTTTCATTTTTTCAGCGGTCTATTTAGGAATTTAGAATAGTGGGAATGGAGGTTAGGGCAGTTGAATGTTCCTCCTGCAGTATATGGGAGGTAAGGATCACCTCTAGTGTCCCTGTTGACTTCATTTGTGGGAAGTGCATCCAACTCCAGCTCCTCGAGAACCGTGTTAGGGAACTGCAGCTGGATGAACTTTGGATCATTCGAGAGGTGGAGGGGGTTATTGAGAGGATTTACAGGGAGGTAGTTACTCCATAGCCACGTGAAGAAGTTTACCCTCAGGAAGGAAAGGGAACCGACAGGCAATGCAGGGATCTCCTGTGGTGGATCCCCTCATCAACAAATACACCGTTTCGAATACTGTTGGAGGGGGAGCAGAGTCATTGGGGACTCCATAGTTAGGGAGACAGATAGAGGTTTCTGTGGGAACAAGAGAGACTCACGATTGGTGTGTTGCCTCCCACGTGCCAGAGCTCGTGATGTCTCTTATCATGTTTTTGGGAAAATTGAGAGGGAAGGAGAGCAGCCCCAAGTCGTGGTCCACATACACACCAACGACATAGGTAGGAAGAAAGGTGGGGATCTAAGGCAGAAATTCAGGGAGCAAGGATGGAAGCTTAGAGCTAGAACAAAGAGAGTTGTTATCTCTAGTTTGTTGCCTGTTCCACGTGCTAATGAAGTGAGGAACAAGGACAGAGCAGAGTTGAATACGTGGATGCAGGGATGGTGCAGGATGGAGGGTTTGGATTCTTGGATAATTGGAGCTCTTTCTGGGGAAGGTGGGACCTCTACAAACAGGATGGTCTTCACCTGAACCAGAGGGGTACCAATATCCTGGGGGGGGGAAATTTGGGGGGGGGGGGGTTTAAACTAATGCAACACTGGGATGGGAACCTGAATTGTAGTTCCAGTGTACAGGAGGTTGTGGTAGTGAGGTCAGGGATAGGCTTACAAGATTGCAAGAGGGCACCAGCAATCAGGATGTTGGGTTGAAATGTGTGCACTTCAATGCCAGGAGCATCCAGAATAAGGTGGGTGAACTTGCAGCATGGGTTGGTAGCTGGGATTTCGATGTTGTGGCCATTTCAGAGACATGGTTAGAGGAGGAACAGGAATGGTTGTTGCAGATTCTGGGATTTAGATGTTTCAGTAAGAACACAAAAGATGGTAAAAGGGGGGGGGGGGGATGTGGCATTGTTAATCAAGGGTAGTATTACAGCAACTGAGATAACATTAGAGGCCTCATCCACTGAGGTAGTTTGGGCTGAGGTTAGAAACTGGAAAGGAGAGGTCACCCTGTTGGGAGTTTTCTATAGGCCTCTGAATTGTTCCAAGGATGTAGAGGAAAGGATAGCAAAGATGGTTCTCGATAGGAGTGAGTAACAGGGTAGTTGTTATGAGGGACTTTAACTTCCCCAATATTGACTGGAATACTATAGTTCAAGATGTTTAGATAGGTCAGTTTTTGTTCAATGTGTGCAGGAGGGTTTTCTGACACAGACAGGCCATATTGGATTTGGTACTGGGGAATGAACCCGGCCAGGTGTTAGATTTGGAGGTAGGTGATCACTTAGGCGATAATGACCGCAATTCAGTTATGTTTACAGTAGCAATGGGCAGGGATAGGTATATACCACAGGGAAAGAGGTATAACTGGGGGAAAGGCAATTATGATGCCATTAGTTAAGATTTAGGATCCATAGGATGGGGAAGGAAACTTGAGGGGATGGACATGTTTGAAATGTGAAGTTTATTCAAGGAACAGCTACTTGATAAGTATATACCTATCAGGCAGGGAGGTAGTTGTTGAGAGAGGGAGCCATGGTTTACAGAGAAGCTCTTGTCTAGAGAAAGAAGAAAGCATATGTGAAGATGAGGTGTGAAGGCTCAGATAGGGGGCTGGAGGGTTATATGTTAGCCAGAAAAGATCTAAAGAGTGAGCCAAGAAGAGCCAGGAGGGGACATGAGAAGTTGTTGGTGGATAGGATCAAGGAAAATCTTAAGGCCTTCTATATGTATATCAGGAATAACAGAATGAGTACAGTAAATTAGGGCCAAACAAAGACAGTAGTGGGAAGTTGTGTGTGGAATCTGAGGACATAAGGGAAATGCTTAATGAATACTTTTCATCAGTATTCACCTTGGACAATGTTAGCGAGAATGCTAGATTAGATGGGATTGAGGTTGACAAAGAGGAGGTTTTAGCAATTTTGGAAGATCTGAAAATAGATAAGACCCCTGGGCTGGATGGGATTTATCCTCAGATTCTCTGGGAAGCCAGGGAGGAGATAGCAGAACCTTTGGCTTTGATCTTTATGTCATCATTTTCAACAGGAGTAGTGCCAGAAGACTGGAGGATAGCAAATATTGTTCCCTTATTTAAGAAGGGGAGTCGGGACAACCCTGGTAATTATAGGCCAGTGAACGCTACTTTGGTTGTGGGTATGGTGTTAGAAAATGTTCGAAGAGATAAGATTTATTATCATCTGGAAAGGAATAATTTGATTTGGGATAGTCAACACAGTTTTGTGAAGGGTAGGTCATGCCTAACTAATCTTATTGAGTTCTTCGAGAAGGTGACAAAAATGGGTGGATGAAGGTAAAGCAGTTGATGCGATGTATATGGACTTCAGTAAGGCATTTGATAAGGTTCCACATGGTAGGCTATTGAAAAAATACTGAGTTTTGGGATTGTAGGTAATTTAGTGGTTTGGATCAGAAATTGGCTAGCTGAAAGTGGTGATGGGAAATGTTCATCCTGGATTTCAGTTACCAGTGGTGTGCCACAAGGATCTGTTTTAGGGCTACTGATGTTTGTCATTTTTATAAATGATCTAGATGTGGGTGTAGAAGGATGGGTTAGTAAATTTGCAGATGACACGAAGATAGGCAGAGTTGTGGATGGTGCCGAAGGATGTTGTGGGTTACAGAGGGACATAGATAAGATGCAGAGCTGGGCTGACAAATGGCAAATGGAATTTAATGCAGAAAAGTGTGAGGTAGTTCACTTCAGAAGAAGTAACAGGAATGCAGAGTACTGGGCTAATGGTAAAGTTTTGGCAGTGAGGATGAACAGAGAGATCTCGGTGTCCAGGTGCATAAATCCCTGAAAGTTTCCATCAGGTTGATAGGGTTGTTAAGAAGGCATATGGTGTGGCGGCATTTATTGGTAGGGGGATTGAGTTTTGGAGCCACGAAATCATGCTTCAGCTGTACACAAAACTGGTCAGGCCGCACCTGGAGTATTGTGTAAAGTTCTGGTCACTGCATTATAGGAAGGTTGTGGAAGCTTTGGAAAGGGTTCAGAGGAGATTTACCCGGATGTTGCCTGGTATGGAAGGAAGATCTTACAAGGAAAGGCTGAGGGAACTGAGGCTGTTTTCAGAGAGAAGAAGGTTGGGAGGTGATTTAATCGAGACGTATAAAATAATCAGTGGACTAGATAGGGTGGACAGTGAGAGCCTTTTTCCTCGGATGGTGAAGGCTAACATGAGGGGACATAGCTTTAAATTGAGGAGTGATAGATTTAAGACAAATATCAGGGGTAGTTCCTCCACTCAAAGAGTAGTAGGGGCGTGCAACAGTATCGACTCGCTGGCGTTAAGGGCATTTAAATGGGCATTGGACCTACATATGGATAATAGTGAAATGGTGTAGGTTAGATGGGCATCAGATTAATTTCACAGGTCGGCACAACATCGATGCCGAAGAGCCTGTACTGCGCTGTAACGTTCTTGACATGATGTTAGCAGGGAGGGAAGGCTCAGTCATTGCTGCATTGGCTCTTATGAGCAAAATCTCAGCGACCCCCACTTCAGGAAGATGACAATAACAAAGTTGTCTCACTAATTTGATTTAACGCTTGGAACTTAGACAATGAAAGCACTGGGAACAAGGGTCAGCTTGGGGGGAGGGGTGATTTCAATGCTCAACTCAGGTATGGATGCAACGCCAATGAAAAATTGGCCTGAAAGAAAAACAGAAAGATTAGGTGTGACAAAAAAATTAAAATAATTCTGAGAAAGTAGTTCTTAAGGAGGATCACTGGACCTGAAATGTTAACTTTGCTTTCTCTGCATGAATGTTGTCAGACCCAACAACTTCCGTTTTTTGTTTAAAATGAGTGCATTTAAAAGTCTCTCAAAACAATTCACAACCTGAAAGAAGGAGACTGCGTGGTTATAATAGCCCATTTTTGGTGCCACCAAGGTGGGCTAGCAGCTGGCACATCTCATGTGGGTGTTAAAAGGTCTTCCTACACTTCTAATTACTAGTGTTAAGTACTGTACCTGTGCCAGGATTTAGTCTGAGAGTTTACTGTACAAACACAGCCAACTCTCCGCAGAAACAGTGTGGCAGTCTGTTTGCGCGGAGCGACAACACTGGAGCAGCAAGTTGCAGTGCCTCAAGTTGCTCCCCGTTTACGCTTTAATAACGAAGGCTATGCATGAGTTTGACAGCGAAGTCCTGCACACAGGGACTGAGAGCAAACCGGCTTGAGGGCACTTGACTGAAAGCATCGCTAAAACAATAGCAAAAAATAAACATAGTTGAAAAACCCATATGTTTTTTTTTCTTTGACCAACGTTTATATATATATATGTGTGTGTGAAGTTTACTTGCTTTATAACTTTCCATTCATTTTGCCTGCAATGTTGTGTGTAGAGTTAAGTCCATTTCTAGCACACACGTCAAAAGCCCCGTGTTTGTTAGGGGGGGGTTAACCCATTCTCTCTTGCCCAGAGATAGCCTCGAATCACCCCCCTGTCCTCGGGCGCCGCTCACCGGGACCTCTGGGCAATGAATTGAAAGCCGGCAGCTCACTCTGCTCCGGGCTGTTGGGAGCCGGAGCTGGGAAAGCGACTTAACCTCGTTCAGCATCGCCAATCCTCCCCCACCCCAGCAGCAGTGACAGACACAGAGAAAGAAAGAGGAGGAGAGAAAGAGCAAGAGCAAACTAAAGCACCAGAGGAGACTGAAAGAAGATGCTGGGGGCTGATGAGGTTGTGCACCGTGTATGGGGCAAGGAGGAGTGAGAGGGGAGGGGGCGAAGGCAGAGGGGAGCCACTGCTACCGTAGCAGGAGGAGGAGGAGGAGGAGGTGGAGAACCGTTTGTGGGAACGTGCAGCTCAATGGCCGAGACTTGGTTTGTCAGAGGCGGCCGCTCTGGGCTGTCATGTCTCAAGAAGGTGGAGGAAGGGGGTTTCTGGGCTGAGGTTCTGGTAGAGGGGGGCAAGTGGAGACCTGGCTTTACCCTGAGGCGTTAAAGTTGAGAATTCAAGTGGAGCAAGCTCTCTCCCCCCCCCCCCCCCCCCAATAAGTTTCCCATTCCAGAGAGAGAGAGAGAGGCTGTTTGCCTGACTTAAGTCTGATCTTGAAGGTGAGGGGAGGGGGTATAGAGAGAGAGGAAAAAAAAACAAACAAACTTTGTGATAACCCACACGGTGGAGGAGAGTGCTGGCGATGAGATCGGAGTCTCCTCTCCCCCCGAGTGGAGCTGAGGCCGGAAAAGTGGCGGCGGAGCGCAATGGTTACGTGAGGGGCTGTGTGAGCGCTCTGTCCCGGGATCAGGGCTACCCAGCGTGGGCTCGCCTCCTGCCATCCGCCGCTTGCCTGGGCTCCCTCTCCCTGCTGCTGGCCGCCTTCCTGAGGTGGGGACACGGGGAGGAGAGCCCCTCAGCTCCTCTGTCCCCCTCCTCCTCGCCCTCTCCCCCCTCCTCCTCCTCTCTCTCTCCTCCCTCCGGCTTGCTGACCCTCCTGCACTGCGTGTTGCCCCTGTTCAGCCTCCTCAGCGCTTTCTTCTGGCTCGGCTTGTACCTGATCCGCTGCGGCCGGGGCGAGTTAGCCCCGCGGTTACTAGCCGCCTGCTGCCTGGGCGAGACACTGCTGCAAGCCGCCTCGCTGCTGGGGGGGGAGGAGGAGGGGGACCAGCTGCTGTCGGCCCCCGCCAGCGCCGTGCTCCTGGGCTGCCTGGCCGCTGCCACCCTGCTGCTGCTCCGGGTCGGCCAGGGGGTCGGCACCGTCATCTTCACCAGCCTCCTGAGGACCGTCTCCCTGCTCTCCCTGGACGGGGTCCGCGCCAGCTGGAGACCCTTCCTCGCTTACTTCATGGGCATCCTGGGCGTGCTGCTGGCCAGATACGCGGTGCACATCCTCCCCGGAACCCCGCCTGGGACCCAGGAGAAGATCCCAGTGATCAAGAGGAGAAGGAGATCTAGTTCAGTCATCGCCGCCGAGATTTCCAACACTCAACTGGGTTCCAAAGCCCCCAGGAGAACATCCCTCCCGTGCATTCAGAGGGAACAGGTAGGACTCTTTGGGGTTTTTTTTTTGCTTCTGTTTAAACTGAGCAGCTATAAACACTTGTTAATTCGCCCAGACAGCCAGGAAGCTCAAAGTGTGCATTATTTCCTGTGCAATTAGCTAGCTCCAGACACTGTTTACAGAGGGGGGAAAAAAGTGATGTTAATCCAATCCACTCATTTATTGAGCTGACTTGAGGGCCTCTACTGAACAAACAATTTCTCAATTGCACAGCGATGCAAAAAAGAAGAAAAAAAAAACAATTGCATGTGTATTTCTTTACCCAACAATATATTTGCAGGCACAATCCATAGTTGGATGTGCTCTGTCTCTCCTGATTTGCTTTAATGGTTTTGCAAGAGGGAGACCGAGAGGGGTTAGGTCGGCATGCTTGTCGAGTGGTAGAAGCCCGAAGGGAAATTATGAAAATAATAAGTTATGGTATTTAACTTCCAAATCTCCTTCATCTGACGTACCAATTAGGGCAAAAGTGATCCAAACTTACAGTTGTGACATATCAGAGAAAAAAAAAGCCAGAGCACACCTGACAGGGAAAATAAATATTGTCATAGACTGCAGAGGAAATTCTTTGTAAAACGCAGTTTTAAATAATGAATGGTATGCGAGCCCGCAAACCATTTCCCATCGAGTTGTAAACATCCAAAAGGACGCGATTTATAAAATAATAATGAGCTTTCTATTTACATTCTTTGATATGTGAGAGGATTTATTTCGCTGCAAATGCTAAGTAATGACTTTTATTCTATTTAGCAAAGTGTGATTTTATGAATGATCTTGAGAACAATAATTCAGAGACATGTAGGTTCTGGAAGAAGGAACCAACTTGTAATGAAAGATATAAATTAAAGCACAGGGTGAAAAGCATTAAGAGTTAGGCAATAATTACTGTTTGTTGTATCAGGTAATTATCTCTATTACACCACTATAAAAATGCACAGTAATCTCAAGGAAAATAAGTGGTTTGGCCAACTTGTGTTCATTCAATTCTTTGAGCCTGGAAGGTAATAAAAGTGTTTTGATTTAATGTGTAATAATTTATCTGTTTAATGTTATTAATATTGCAAAGCTTTAGGAGTCAAACAGAAGTCACAGAAAAGAACATTTCAAATTCCAAATATGTATTTCTGTTCTCCAATTTGTGTTTAAATGCTCCCACGGTAAGCATTTCTAAGTTTGAACTGAGTTTTTAGGCAGGCTCTGTGAAATGTAAGTATTGAAATTGCCGTGATGTGTAACCCATAATAAATACTTCGGAGCACAGTCGAAATCTTGGTGAGCACTGGTAATTTATGCAATGTACAGTTATCATGGGGAGGGCATTCACATTAAGAAAGATGCCCTTTTCACTTTCGGGGAAGCTTGTGTTTTAACTTACACAGTGCTGAATAACCGGAGAACTGACATTAGGAGGTCAGTCAAAAGAAATATTTTTTTGAGCATGACAAGGGAACGCAGGACTATAGACTACTTTAATAAACTTGCTTAAACCCTCTGTCATGTTTGTAACAAGTGCAGCATTGTTTCCTTGTGGATGTTTTCTGATTCAATGTATCTTTAGTGCAGTGTGCTGTGGCTGACCTTCATTGTACTGCAACTTCTAGGCTGATATTACAGCATTAGACTTGGGATATGTTTGTCACATAAGCTGGCAATTAGTTTTAAGATAACAAGTCAGTAGGGCTTTTTAAGTGACATTTAAAATGTGAAGGCTAACTTGAGTGGTGTGTAGACATGAGGAGAAGCACAAGGTCGAATTATTATCTTAAATCCACGGGCAGAGATTTGGTACTCTTTATTCTGTAGTTTGTTCCTGCTTCTTATGAAAAAGCCATTTTCTAGTGGATTTGATTTTCACTCTATATGTGACCTGTACTAACCAACACGGTAATAAAAGATGCTATTGACGTAGGGAGCTGAAAGTGTATGGTGTCCCATGACTGGTATTGTCGCACTGCCAATACTGTGATTAGCAGAATAACAAGCACAATATAGCGGATGCTGTATGCATGGAAGAGAATCACAAGGCAGTAATGCAGTTGACTGACCTGTTAGCCATGCATGCTGCCTACGATTCAGTTACACCTACTTAGCATAACCTTGCATTGTTTTCAGCTTTCATTGCAGTTGCAACATCTCTCTTCATCATTGCTAATGCAAAATGAAATGATGGCTCTGAAAGTCTAAGATGATGTGAGACGGCCCAGAATATCAGACAGAAATGTTTAGCAAAACACCTCTGGTACCAGTAAGAGGAATTCCTCAAGTTGCCTTATGTGACAATGTCATAACTACATTCATCAATATATCTATTTCTATTGATTCCATTCACAAATAACACAATTGATTGGGACATTGACTGGAAAAGTACCTTTATAGATCCATTTACATTATGGTTACAAGGCCATTCTCAGCTCTGTCAACATTTCCCCCCATCAACGTCAGAGAACCTTTAGCTGGTGAATTAGAATGGGCCTCATCATTTCCCAATACTTAGAGACCATTGAAGTTATGCAGTGTGGTTTGAGGCATTCGTATTAAATAGTGGACAAAAGGATTCCACATCAAGCTCATTAGCAATTGTGCGCTAATATTGCACGATATAATTTTAAACCCATGTTAACTAATTGGAAGAATCACTGTGCATTTTCTTGCTGTAATGTACATTTTGTTACCCTAATATAATAGTTTTAAAATTGATTTTCTCGTTGTTTGAAATGTTTGGAATAGTTTATAAGTGAGAGAGTCTGAATTTATATAACTCCTTATATCCTAAGGATATCTCTACAGATTTCTTTTTCATGCTGTTATTTGATGGAGTAACCATTTTCAGGACACTGGGAGAAGTCATTGCTGTTCCTCATTGTGTGTGCACCTGAATGGAAAAATCATGCTTCATCTGAGGCATGGCATCTATTAGCCAAGTCCATAGTGAAAAGTAAAGTACTAAATAAAAACCAAAAGAACTACAGATGCTGTAAATCAGAAACAAAAACAGAAATTGTTGGAAAAGCTCAGCAGGTCCGGTAGCATCTGTGAAAAGAAATCAGAGTTAACATTCCAAGTTGAGTGACCTTTCCTCAGAACACGGAAGGGGACGTTCTGAGGAAGAGTCACTCGATCCAAAACGTTAACTCTTATTTCCCTCCACAGATGCTGCCAGACCTGCTGAGTTCTCCCAGCAATTTCTGTTTTTGTTTATAGAGTAACACAACATGGAAAGAGGCCCTTTGGAAACTGGTCCATGCTGAGCATAGTGCCACTCAGTTAGTTCCAATTGCCCACATTTGGTCCATCTCCCTCTGAACCCTTTCCATCCATGTACCTGTCCAAATGTTCTTTAAATATTGCCATTGTATCTGTCTCAATCACATTCTCTGGCAGCCCATTCCATATGGGCACCAGTCTCTGTGTGACAAAATTGCCCCTCAGGCCCTTAAATCTTTCCCCTCTCACCTTAAACCTATGCCCTCTGGTTTTCCATTCCTCATCCCTGGGAAAAAGACCATCTGCATTCATCCTGTCTATGCCCCTCATTATTTTATACTCCCCGATAACATCACCCCTCATTCTCCTACATTCCAACGAACAAAGACTGATCTTGACCAACCTCTCCCTATAACTCAGGCCTACCAGTACTGGAAACATTGTCGTAAATCTTCTTTGCACTCTTTCCAGTTTAACTATATATATTAACTATATCAAAACTGTATGCAATACTCCAAGTGCAGCCTCGCCAATGACTTCTAAACTGAAATGCAACGTCTCAATTCCTATACTCAACGACTCGACCAACAAAGACCAGCATGCTAAATTCTGCATTCCTGATGAAGGGCTATTGCCCGAAACATTGATTTTCCTGCTCCTCGGATGCTGCCTAACCTGCTGTGCGTTTCCAGCACCACTCTCATCTAAACTCTGGTTTCCAGCATCTGCAGTCCTCACTTCTGCCTTCACTACCTGTGACACTGCTTTCAATGAACTATGTACTTGTACTCCTAGGTGTCTTTGTTTTACAACACTCCTCAAGACCGTACCATTTACTGTATAAGTCCAACCTTAATTTGACTTTCCAAAGTGCGACACCTCACATTTCTCTGTATTAGAACATAGAACATAGAACATTACAACGCAGTACAGACCCTTCGGCCCTCGATGTTGCGCCGACCTGTCATACCAATCTGAAGCCCAATTAACCTACACTATTTAATGTACGTCCACATGCTTGTCCAATCACAACTTAAATGTACTTAAAGTTGGTGAATCTACTACTGTTGCAGGCAAAGCATTCCATACCCTTACTACTGTCTGAGTAAAAAAACTACCTCTGACATCTGTCCTATATCTATCACCCCTCAATTTAAAGCTATGCCCCCTTGTGCTTGCCATCACCATACTTGGAAAAAGGCTCTCCCTGTCCACCCTATCTAACCCTCTGATTATCTTATATGTCTCTATTAAGTCACCTCTCAACCTTCTCCTCTCTAATGAAAACAGCCTCAAGTCCCTCAGCTTTTCCTTGTAAGACCTTTCCTCCATACCAGGCAACATCTTAGTAAATCTCCTCTGCACCCTTTCCATTATAATGCGGTGACCAGAACTGTACAAAATACTCCAAGTGCGGCCGCAGCAGAGTTTTGTACAGCTGTAGCATAACCTCATGGTTCCGGAACTCGATCCCTCTATTAATAAAGGCTAAAACGCTGTATGCCTTCTTAACAATCTTGTCAACTTTCAAGGATCTGTGTACCTGGACACCGAGATCTCTCTGCTCATCTACACTACCAAGAATCTTACCATTAGCCCAGTACTTTGCATTCCGGTTACTCCGACCAAAGTGAATCACCTCACACTTGTCTGCATTAAACTCCATTTGCCACCTCTCAGCCCAGCTCTGCAGCTTATCTATGTCTCTCTGTAACCTACAACATCCTTCGTCATTATCTACAATTCCACCGACCTCAGTGTCGTCTGCAAATTTACTAACCTACCCTTCTACGCCCTCATCCAGGTCATTTATAAAAATGACAAAAAGCAGTGGACCCAACACTGACCCTTGCGGTACACCACTGGTAACTGGACTCCAGGATGAACATTTCCCATCAACCACCACCCTCTGTCAGCAAGTCAATTACTGATCCAAACTGCTATATCTCCCACAATCCCATTCCTCCACATTTTGTACAATAGCTTACTGTGGGGAACCTTATCGAACGCCTTGCTGAAATCCATATACAGCACATAAGCTGGTTTACTCTCATCTACCTGTTTGGTTACCTTCTCAAAGAACTCAGTAAGGTTTGTGAGGCACAACCTACCCTTCACAAAACCGTGCTATCCCTAATCAAATTATTCTTTTCTAAATGAATATAAATCCTATCTCTTATAACCTTTTCTAACACTTTACTAACAACTGAAGTAAGCAACTGAAGTATTGAATTCCAGTTGTCAATTCTCAGTCCACTTCCCCATCTGACCAAGATCCCTCTGTAATTTTTGATAATCTTTCTCACTATCTATGATACCTCCTAATTTTGTATCATCTGCAAACTTACTAATCATGCTTTGTACATTCACAATCCAGATCATTTATGCAAATAACCAAAGTGGCAGCACTGACCCCTGTGGCACATCAATAGTCAAGGACCTCTATGCATTTAGGCTTTTGTGAGTGAAGAGTAAAATGGTGGCAACAAGCTTGTATTGTTGCTTTATGTTAAAACGACATTTTGTATGGGTCCAGAGAGTAACTTTAATAGTCATTTATGCCTGGACCAAAGGATAATATAATGGAGTCAGGCTGAATGTTAGCTTTTTGAATCCTAAGTTCTGATTATAGTGGAATGCTTCACTTTTTTGTAAAGCATCTTTTGTATTAAGTCACAACATTGTTTCTCCAAGAGCATGTTATTGTGCTTTCATGAGCAGATCAATCTGTGTTACCCAAACTGAATGGGCCTGAAAGAATTTTGAACCTTCTCTAACATATTGACCATTAAGCGAATTTTAATTTCATCTTTATTATGCAGCATCTTCTTGGAGTTTTCTAGTGTTGACTTGAATTTAATGATTAATTTCCTTACATAGAGGTATGTTCAGAATGCCAATTGAATATGAACTTGATTCATTCACAACGTGTATTTTATTAATGTAAATTCTTAATTTCATCCTCCTCCCCTAATTATATCTTTATTTAGGGAATTTTTTTATAGTCATCAAGGGGAGAGATGCTAATGTTAGGAAATTGAATATTTTCTAATATCAGGGTAAAAGGTTTCGTCTAATATATCCACAGAAATGAGTTAATTATTTCATTACAGCAGCAAGGAGAGAACACTGGTACAAGTTTTCAGCGTTTAGTTTTTGATTAATTATTAAAATGATTTGTTGACCATAATTTCCACCTTTTTCCATCAACAATGAGGTCTCTCAGATTAGATGACATGCAGGATGATGACTTCTGCTCTATATTCAAGAACATGCCCTACCCCATAATCTCACAATGCCACGTTTGCTGCAACTGCGTGAACCTTTCCATATCCTTCACAAACAAACACTGTGACCTCCCTGATATAGGTTGCCTGCTACTGTTGGACAAAACTATGCTGCTTTGGAGGTTGTATGGTGCTTGGATCTGTAGCTGTCATACACATTGGCTTATTGCATGCTGAATATTTACGGGCAACAGAGAATTTAGAAGAGAACTCAGAGAAATTTCATTTCCTCAGCCTTGTTGGATTCCAATGAAAATCCCAATCGTTAGAAACTGTGTCTTCAACATTCTAATCTGAGAATGGGTTGTTGTTGCATGTTAGTTGAAAATAGTCAATCAGAAGAAAATCTGTGGCTAAGGATTTTGTCCAAAACCTTCTAAGCATCATGTTAAATTTATTATTTTTTTAAAGTAAATACTGATGTAAATATCAAATTAATGCAGTGTAGTAAAAATATGGAAGTATTAGCTAGTGTCATGGGTGTGTAGTTATAATTCTGGGTGGAGCAGTGCTCTGAAACTGAGCAGTATTTAGTTTGGAACGTGTTCACATTGAGCAGACAATGCCGAAGCACACAAGTCCTTGCCCACTTTCTAATTTTTACACCCTGCTTCATGATTGGCAGCAACAAGACACTTCCGAGCTTAAAAGAAGCAGGTCACTTGCTTTCTACCTGGAAATGTTATGTTGACTTGCCATTTTGTAATCTGTATGAAGTTAACTGAATTGCATCAGATTTCAGCGTAAGGGATAATGGACAGTATGGTGGTTCAGTGGTTTGCACTGCTGCCTCACAGTGCCAGGGATCCAGTTTCGACTCCACCCTCTGGCAACTATCAGTGTGGAGTTTGCACATTCTCCTCATGTCTGCGTGGCTTTCTCCTGGGTGTTTTGGTTTCCTCCCACTGTCCAAAAGATGTGCAGGTTAGATGCATTGGCCATCCTAAGTTGCCCTGTAGTGTTCAGGGAGATTCAGGTTAGGTGGATTAGATATGGGGAGTACAGGGATGGATGTGGGTTGAGTGGGATGCCTCTTCAGAGGGTTGGTGTGGACTTAATGGGCCAAATGGCCTGCTTCCACTCTGTGGGGAATCTATGATTCTGGGATGACCAAAGTTCACAATCTGAATCTGTATATTTCTGCATGTCAGCTAATCAGGTAACTAAATTAAAAAAAAATACAAATCACACGATGCAAATTCATTTTAGAAGAAGATGTAAATGTTAATATAAATAGAGAAATGAAACAAATATATTTCTTTATAGTTATGTAGACAGTATTATGCATGATCTTCCTGATATTGCAAGATACAGAAGAGGAAGGTGGTGTAGAAAGATTCTCCAAGGCCACTGTGTCCAAGTGCTTATGAAATGATGCATGACTGTTGCCTCTACGCAATTTCAATCTACCCAGAAATCCATTACAGAGCTCCTGTGCTGTGTCCTATGACATTAAACCTTGCGTGGGCTGTGCTAACTATGTTGGGGAGTTTCCAAGCATTCTCGGCTCCTGAGAGATTCAGGAATATCTGCTCTTTAAAAACTGCAGCACAGCCTCAGTACAGGCAGCAGGTTTCCCATCTGCATCATATTTTCTCGCACAGGATGGGAAATCTGGATATAATTATCGGCACAAGCATTATCTACTTTTTCATATGTTCAATTCTATGAGGTTTAGTCGGCAACCTTGTTTACTCATTTGTAACATTTGTTGGAAGCTGGTGTATCAAACTGAGTACTGTTGTTTGGATTCATCTTGACTGAGCTGCACACTTATGGGAGAAATTGAAGGGGAACCTAGGAAAGTGCATATAGTAGGAAACACAGCAGAGGGCTATGAGGTAAGA
The DNA here is from genome assembly GCF_037043375.1 of Chiloscyllium plagiosum. Classification (NCBI taxonomy): domain Eukaryota; kingdom Metazoa; phylum Chordata; class Chondrichthyes; order Orectolobiformes; family Hemiscylliidae; genus Chiloscyllium; species Chiloscyllium plagiosum. The sequence continues at coordinate 51,922,285 of NW_028270161.1, forward strand.
TGAAGTAGGAATGGGAGGAAGCTCATGTGAAGCATAAACAGACCAGTGGTGTGCTCCGATACTGTGAAGAGAAGGGATCTGCCTAATTTATTTTGGTTGTAGGAGCCAAATGGGAGCATAGCAGTCCAAAGGAAGACACGATCAGCAACAGTGCTGGGCAAATTGAATGATAGAATTGGAAATCTGAGCAATTTGAAGAAACAACAGTGTAATGTATATTCAGAATACCTCTGAAAATATACTGTGCTGATCAATTAGGGAAACTTGGCTCACGTTGCTGCTGTGACAGCCGTTGTATATTTTTGTGACTGTTTACTATTTCCACTCTTTTCAATTAATTTGCAGCATTGTTTTCAGCCTGTTACATTTTATATTCCGAATGATAATTAGCATCAAGAAGCACAAATGAATTAAAAATTCATGCTTGTGTGGAGAGTGTAGAATTGGGGACTTCTCTGAATTTTCAACCCCTTATTCAAAAAATACCCCCTCTGCTCAAATAAAAACTCTAGTAAAATAGATAAAATGGACCTGTAAATATCTTCACCCTGTTTTAATAATAAAACAAATTGTGCTTTAACATAGTTTTAGATTAGACTACTTACAGTGTTGGAAAAAGGCCCTTTGGCCCAACAAGTCCACACCGACCCTCCGAAGAGCAACCCACCCAGACCCATTTTCCTACATTTACCCCTTCACCTATCACTATCAGCAATTTAGCATGGCCAATTCACCTAACCTGCACATCTTTGGACTGTGGGAGGAAACCGGAGCACCCGGAGGAAACCCACACAGACACGAGGAGAATGTGAAACTCCACAACAGAGAGTTGCCTAAGGTGGGAATTGAACCTGGGTCTCTGGCGCTGTGAGGCAGCAGTGCTAACCACTGCTTTTTAAAAAAAATTATTTACATTCAGTTTATTTAGTTGAAAGCTTGTGTCTCAGGAGCTTGCTCTTTCATACATTCAACCACACTCAGTGCATTTCTTTTCATCTCCTCATACACAAGGAACACAGTGTACCAGTGTTGAAAAGATAGCTCTCATATAAGGTTCTAAACCATATACATTATACTGTACTATTAATTCATTACATGGTTTTCCTGCTTCATGGTGATTTTTAGTGTGGATCCTACATTTGTATGAGGTTCTGATGGGAACTATTTGTCTGGACGCTAAACCACAGGCCTATAGTCTTCTACTTCTCTTGGGAAAGTAACCGATTAATGGCATCCAATGAATGAACCCCAGTTGCACAATTGCAATAAGCTGAGTAGTTTCCTATGTCAAATTTGGAATGGTTCAAGATGATTCTTTGAATGGTGCTGGAACTTGGAAGAGCTGTATCATTATTACATGTGCCGTGGAGTCAATCATCAGTTCGCTCGCACTCTGGTAGAAACTTGCAGAAATATATTGTAATGTGGACAATCAGCAGAAGGAAGCTACAGGAAAAGTGTTGCCCAAACCAACAAAATCAATTTCATATGTCAGGAAGCCTAGAGCAGACAATTTGTCCCAAGGTGTTAGCAGCAACAATATTTGTAATATGTTACCTGTACTTTTCTGTCTGAACCTCAGTTCCAACCATGGCAAAGCCGCCTGCTGGATTGGCACCACATCCATCACCCCCTACATTCACTCTCTTCATCACTGGCACACAGTGAAGGATAGTGTATATCATCTACAAGATGCACTGCAAGAACCCAACAAGGTTCGCCCAATAAAATCTTCCAACCTCTCAACTTCTTTCACTAGAGGACAAGGAGAGAAGATGTATGGAAACACCATCACCTGCAGTTTCACTCCAAGCCACCTAATTATCCTGACTTGGAACTATTTCACCATTTCTGCCTTATCAGTCAATTTCCTGGAATGCACTTCCTAATAGCACTGTGCGTGTCCCTACACAACACAGACTACAGAAATTCAAGAAAGCTGATCCTCACCATTTTCTCCAGCACAATTAGGGATGGGCAATAAATGCTAGCATAGCCAGTGTGCCCCCACTTCCCATGAATCAATAAGAAACACTATAATATATGATTATGCGCAGTGCAATTTTCCAAAGTAACTGGCAGTGGGCAAGTTTCTTCCTACCCTGCCCCCAGTGAATGCTTAGTGAGTGGCCCTTCAGGTATTTGTGGCAACATAAATCTTTCTCATTCTTATTTACTTCCTACCCACCCCCGAATTTATTCCCACAGGCATGAACTCATGCTCATGTGTTTTGCTGAAGTGCCCACTCTTCACCTTGAGTCTGTACCAGCAGGTTTGTGCCCATCAACAGAACTGATGTGTTCATTTACACACACATTGTCCTGCAGACATTGCCTGACAGCAGACAGGAGTGGGAAACTTACTAAAAGCCTTCAGTGGTTACATGATGATGTCTTGGATTGGATTAAAACAAAGATTAGAATGTTTCATTGGTGGTGCGTGCCACCAATGTCTTAAATGCTCTCAGAAATTGTATATGATACTCTCTGTAGGGTAAAATTGTTTTTGTTTTGTGTATAGTACTTTAACACATCTTCAGGAATTCCTAAAGCAACTTTTCTTTTCAAAGTGCAGTTACTGTGGTTTAGCAGGCATGAAAGTCAAGAATTTTGCACATAGCAAGGTCCCACAAATGGCAATTGAGATAAATAACTAATTATTCAGTGTTTAGTGGTGCTGGTTAAGAGAGAAATGTTGGCCATGAAACCCAAAGAACTGTGTTTGTCTTGGCTTTGCACTGTGGGAGCTTTTACAGCTACCTGCGCAGACAGATGATGCCTTGGTTCAGCACTTCAGGCAAAAGGATACACATCTGACAAGGCCATTGCTTCAAATGTGTTGTTTGGAATCATTGCCGCCTTTATAGTAGTGATTCTGTGGATTTCATGAAGCAAGTGGGTCCAAACTGATGAAATGCAACTATGCACAAAATATTCAATCGTCGCTGAAAGAATGTTTTAACCTGACGGCAAGGGAGTAGTTTGTTAACATAAACCACAGCTCTTACTGAAAACTCAGCTACTCACAGATCCAGAATGGACTTGTGTAAGGATAGCAGGTTGCTTAGTGACATATACATATACAATTTGTGTATGTAATCTAGGATTCGTCCTCATGGCTCAATATGTCCACACATGAGACATACCAAAGCAGCCTTTGTATCCTATTTTATCCTTGACTGACCCAACACAACATGAATTGGCCTCAAAGTTGAGTGAGCTGTTGCAAACAGTTCTAACTGAGTTTTCCAAAAAAGAAAAGAAGAATTCCTTTATGTTTGTGAAGGTCGTACACCACCTACATTTTGAGAATAATAGCATGTTCATGACTCCTTTCAAAATTTCCAGTTTATTTCCCAACCCAATTAAGTCACTGGCATTTGAATGATGTCACTATATGCTGGAAATCCAGATGTGCCATCTGTGTCTGAATCTGTCTTCATCAAACTCATGAACTTAGCAACCCGTGCAGTTGGGTTCAGTTCCAGTGACACTACACGTTCCCAAATAGTTGGCATTGCCATGGAATCCCCTCTAGGTCCAGTCCTTGTGAACTTTGATTGGTTACCATGAGAGGTGATCTTCAATGGAAAGACCACTAACCTCCTAACCCTTGCATACTTCCAGTTTGTAGAAAACACACTTATGATATTTCAGTTTACGGCTGCATCAAAGAATTTCTTTACACAGTTTAATAAACATCATTCTGTGCTCAAATTTACCATCAAAGTAGAGCAATTCAATGAGTTGCCTTTCTTCAATTACTTGAGGAGACTGACAATGAGTTCTTACCTCCTATCTACTGAAAGCCCAGCTTCACCAGTCAATGTACACTTTGGTATTCTTACAATCCCATTTGCTACAAGATCAATCTTATTGACCACCTTGTGAATAAGGCTCTTGCCATTTGCTCACTTTGTAAGATAGTGCATGTCAACACTATCCTGCATGATCACAGATTCTGGATCAAACCGTCACTTTTTGTATATTATGAAAATTTATGAAAGTAGTGCCCAGTCTACTTCAAGTTTCTCTGGAATGGGAAGGTATCTCAACAATTTAATCCATGGGTGGAGCTAGCTTTGTCGTATTGCTACTATTCAATAAATCCACAAGTGGTTATCTCCACTTATAGGATGCTGCTGTCAAGCCAAAAAGATTGATGTGATATGAGTTTCAGTGCTAGTGTGATGCCAGGTATGTAGGCCCTATGTCCCAATGGCTGGCAGAGCACACTAATCAAATGCCCCTTTGACATCCATCATTCTACTATTGGAAATCATTTATCAAATGACCTAGCAACACCAGAAACCAATTTAAGATTGTCAGACCAGCTCATAATGCATTTGCACTTGCTAGAAGCAGCATTCATAAATACATTTGACACTGTTTTGTTCAGGCAAAAGAGAATTCTACATAGATTGGACCTTTATCCACAAAAAAACAGGGGGGATCATGGACAGAGCCAACCTCTGCTGCATTCTATGGCAACACCCAAACCAATCAGAATCTACCTGCCTTGTCTGATAAGTAACAGTGACAGGTAACTGTTCTTGCTGCATTTTCACCTCTTTGCATACTGCATGAAAAATACCTGTTTTTTAACGTTTCTTTTTTGGGTCCTAGTTCTGATGAATGCAGGATGAATAGCTTCAACTTCTTGGTTCTTTTTTAACAGCATTTAACACCTAGAATTATGAGAAAGATGGTCCAGTACTTTAACTCCTCATTCTCCAGTCGCAAGGTTCACTGAGGTTTAGCTGAAGTGAACAAGAAAACCTTGTGAACAGAAACTCCCAACTCCCAACAGCTTATTAAATACTTGGTGACATCAATGTTAAACTGCATGAAACTAATACAGTTTAGCCAATTTGTTCTTGCATTATAATCACCAAAACCAACGCAAAATTAATTGTCAGAACAAAGTGTCATATTGCGCATTTATTTGCTATACATAGTATTATGATTTGAAGTCTGCTGCTGGTGTCAACTTGTGTTCTATGGTGTCACTTGTTTTCTTAAGTAACTTGGTTGCTTGTTCTTTTGTGAATTATCTCCTACATATGAGCACGGTTACTGAACTATGAATGTAATTATTAATGTTTCTTGAGTTCTGGATCATATCTCCATGTTTTACCACCTGCATTTCCTCAAACTCTTTTTTTTGTTAATTCACTCGAGGGACTTGGGTGTCATTGGCTGGGTCAGCACTTATTGTCTGTCCCTAGTTTCACTTGACAAGTTGGTGGCAAGGCTTATCTTCTTGGACCTGCTGCAACCCATGTGCTGTTGATACACCCACAATGCCCTTGGGAAATTTTCAGGATTTGACCCAGTGACACCAAAGATTGGCGATATCTTTCCACGTCAGGATGGTAAGTGGCTTGGAGAGGAACATGAAAGTGGTGGTGTTGCCATGTATCTGCTACCCTTGTTCTTCTTGGTAAAAGTGGTCGAGGGTTGGAAAGTGCTGTCTGAGAATCTTTGGTGAACGTTTGCAGTTCTTCTTATAGATGGCACACACTGCTGCAACTGAGTGTCAGTGGTGGAGGGACTGGATGCTTGTGGATGTGGTGCTAATCAGAAGTGACTAGGCAAGGTAGGTGTTTAAGTTTGATTAGTGTTTGGAATGAATAATATTAAAATGTTCAAGTCCTTTTATATTTGCAAGTTACCATCCTAAAGAAAGTGCAATGAAAACATTTTTTGATTACTGTCCTCTGGATATGTTTAATCAATGGGCATCTGTGCTGTACATGTTTTGCTCTCTGAGATGTTGAATAAAATGATTAACTATTTGAAGGATGTGAAAAATTGTAATTCTGTCAACAAAATGCATGGAGAAAGCAGGAAATTTCCAATCTTTTGGGCTGATTTTTCATACACATTTCAGTCTTCATCTAAACCATGAGATTCTCTGAATAATTTTGCCCTTCAGTAGAAATGTTTCTTCTATAAGATCCATTAAAGAGTTTCTTAAGATGGTCTTCAATTAAGCATTTAGGAGAAATTTCGAGAGCAATGAACACAGTGGATAACATGTGTGGAGATGCAGGTGAAGCAACCTCATACCTGATCTTGAGAAGCTTTTTAGCAAAGTCCCATGACAACACTATGGATGCTAACCACAAATGTAGAGGAATAGCATTATGGTTAACCCATTAGATGCTGCTTTCCTGTTTGCTGCCAAATTACACAAAATGCAAAGGACCAATCACTAATGAATATCTTCTGCCCCAGTTTGCTGAGAAATGTTGTCTTATCAGCTGAAAAATATCAGAGAGCCATCAGTCACTCCTGGATCATGAAGATGGCTGTTAAGTAGGAACTAAGCGGCACTTTCAGGGATTGAAAGGAATGAGCATGACAGAAATTGGAGAGCTGATAGGTCATTGCACTTTCATAGGTTGCAATGTGTCTGTCAATTATCATTAGATTTTCCTTGAGGCCTCCTCTGGATGATGTTTTTGTAGCTCTCATGAAAGATAACTAGTGAAATGTCACCAGCGTTCAGCTCGTGGTTGATAAAAAGGCTGAATCTCAGGTTGACAGCTGTCCAGGGTGAGCTGATGACTGATGGTGATATCAATTGTAGGATCTTCATGTTTTACTGAAATTGCCACTCGGTGCGTATCTTTGCCCACGTTAGTGGTCAGATATTCAGAAAGGAAAACTTAGGTACATTGAGCTCTCAGGAAATAAGCAGCATTTTCCTTCAACAAGACCTTTAGAAGATGTGAGGTAAAAACAATGACTGCAGATGCTGGAAACCAGATTCTGGATCAATGGTGCTGGAAGAGCACAGCAATTCAGGCAGCATCTTTAGAAGATGTGAGCAATCCTCTGCCAGTGATGTTTCTTGTGGATGGTTTCCATCCATTACTTAATTATGAGCACAGTGGAGGGATCCTGGATATAGGGGCGGCATGGTGGCTCAAGTGGTTAGTACTGCTGCCAGGGATCTTGATTTGAATCTAGCCTCGGGCGACTGTCTGTCTGGAGTTTGCACATTCTCCCCATGTCTGCGTGGGTTTCCTTCAAGTGCTCTGGTTTCCTCCCACAGTTCAAAGGTGTGCAGATTAGGTGGATTGGCCATGCTCAATTAGTCATAGTGTCTGGGGATGTGCAGGGTAGGTGGGTTAGCCATGGGAAATACAGGGTTACATGGATGAGGGAGGGTCGGGTGGGTCTGAGTGGGATGTTCTTTGAAGGGCCAGTGTAGACTCGATGGGTCGAATGGCCTGCTTCCACATTGGAGGGATTCTAGTTTAATTCTTGATTCTCCCTCAAATGTTGACCTACCGTGACATTTGTTCACAGTGAAAATATAGGTATTTACATTCAGAGTGGATGTCTCAGTGTTAGCAATCCTTCTAGTATATGTGTAGGTATGTGAATATGTTCAAGCAATTGATGACATAAAATCCTTTACAACTGAGACAGTGGATAGTAATTGGCAAAAGGAGGATGGGGCATATTGGGTGGATAGAATTGTGACTTCAGTGTGATCCTGCTAGGTATCTGAACTGGTGTTGACAGATAAACAACTGTGGAGTTAACTCTTTCCATAGAACACATGAACTCACCAGAATGCATTACTTATCTGAGCATGTTTTCAGGCCCTCATTGCCAATCAAAATACTAGCTTCCCACGATCTGGGCAGAATGCAGTGGATTTTACAAGTGTACATTCCCGTTGTGTCACTTTGTGTCTGTCTGTCAGTCTCTCTGATCCAGAAGACTGACTACATGTAAAGTAAGTTAATAAAGGTCAGATATCAGTCCCAAAATTGTAGTCTCGATTGTCCTTTGACCTGCAATGCAATCAGGTGTCATAGAATCACCTGTGATCTTTGTGTTCCATACATCCTCCCACATGGGCAGGAGAGTAAAATCTACCCCAAGATATCATGCATGGATGAGGTGACCAGCATTAACTTCAAGTGTGGCTGCTGCACCAGGAGAGATTGAGGGATCACCCTGCCTTAAGTGCACCAAGTTGCACATTGGGAATCCATCTCATTGTCATTTCAGGTGTGGGCGTGGCCGTACTTCAAGAACCAGAAAGAAATGCAATTAGTCAGGCAGTGACTGAATATCTCTACATCATGAATCCACATGGCTTGTGATTTACAGATAGTAAACATTTGTTAATGGTGAAACTATTGCTCACAACAGGATCTGTCATGAGAGTGTGCACAATAGATTCCAAAGTGTATTTGCAGGAAGTGTTGATAATTTGCCTTTTGTAGAAGTGTCCTTTGCAAACTCCAGAAGAGTGTCTCTCTCTATCATGCCACTTGTTGGTAGTCAAGAATCTGTCATCACTTTAGAATGATTTGCTGTAATCTAGTGCTATTATTGTGTAGAGAGGTGTAATTGATTTTTTTCATCAGTCCCAATGTTATTACAGGACCATTACAAAGCACTCGAGGAGAACTAAGCTTGAGTTTTTAAAAGAGAAAGTTTTGGGAATGTTGCCTATTGGATTTCTACAGTGTTGATTTTCAGACATAAGGTGGCCCTGACCCTTTCTGAATTAAAATAAGGCACTTGTTTCTTCTCATGTTCTAGCTGAAATGAAGGGCACAGTCAGGAGAGTGTGATGTGTCAGTGCTTTGCATTGTACGTGACTGTATCTGAAAGTACTCTACCCTTGAACACCATGAACATTGAAGAGGTCATTTTCTGAAGAATCCCTTTTGAGCTTGTTGTCAGTCGTGCACCTGGTAATCTGAGAGCATATGAACATAAGTGAATGTCACCTAAAGGACAGCTGCTCCGTTTAGCCTTCCCTGGGCTGTCATGCAATGAGTTGTGTGTGCCATTATCTCATCCACCTTTTTTTTTACTGAACAGCTACTGAGAAAGACTGAAAGCAATATGCAGTCAATTAAGAAGAATAATTCCTCACTCTTCGGAAAGTTGTTGTGAAACTTGAAAGCGTTCAGAAAAGATTTACAAGGATGTTGCCAGGGTTGGAGGATCTGAGCTACATTGAGAGGCTGAACAGGCTGGAGCTGTTTTCCCTGGAGAGTCAGAGGCTGAGGGGTGACTTTATAGAGGTTTACAAAATTATGAGGGGCATGGATAGGATAAATAGACAAAGTCTTTTCCCTGGGGTCAGGAAGTCCAGAACTAGAGGGCATAGGTTTAGAGTGAGAGGGGAAAGATATAAAAGAGACCTAAGGGGCAACTTTTTCACACAGAGGGTGGTATGTGTATGGAATGAGCTGTGAGAGGAAGTGGTGGAGGCTGGTACAATTGCAACATTTAAGAGGCATTTGGATGGGTATATGAATAGGAAGGGTTTGGAGGGATATGGGCCGGGTGCTGGCAGGTGGGACTAGATTGGGTTGGGATATCTGGTCGGCATGGACGGGTTGGACTGAAGGGTTTGTTTCCATGCTGTACATCTCTATGATGCTATGACTCATCCGTGAGGGTGTCTGTCATTGTCCTATCGCTTATAAAACCATTCTCCTTCTGAATGTATTCTCAATAGGCTGGATATTTCACGAAATGTAGATCTATCTGCTTATTTCAATGTAGAGAATAATACATTTACTGGTTGTAACATAACCATTGCTCCCTTTAGGACAGCACAGCCTGTTCATCCCACTACGTTTGATCCAGTATGTACCCAGAGCTTCTCCTGTACTTTACAAAATCCTGCCTGGCACATGTTTTAAATTCGACTTTAAACTCCCTGAGCAAATATCATATTGTGTTTGTAAGCCATGCAATCTTTTTCTAAACCAATGACTCTTTGCACTGACAAGGGGGCAAATTCATTTTGTTTTAACAATCAGACTTGAGTTTCTTTTGATTAAGTAAAAGTGAACATATTTGGAACATTATCAGTGTTAGTTATTTTGGGGTGTAGGCTTGAAAGATGAAATTTTCTTGTGTGGCCTTTGGCCATTGGGAGTGCAACATGTGAGGCCAGTGTATATATCTTCTATCATTGCCTCCTGGTGCTTTCTTGCATGCACCCTACCTGCTGTTTCTGAAGAGTTTGTTTGCACCCTGTTTTCCGATGGCTGGGCTCTGGAGGAATAAATTTTTTTAATGTTTCCCTTGCTCTACCAGGAGGACTTTGATGCAAATTTGTGGAAACTTGTTTGCAGCAACTTCAGTCCTTCCCCTATTGTATCACTTTTCCTTTAAATTATAGCCTGTGAAACGCCTCAGGATGTTTTAAAGCATTTAAAGGTGTTATGTAAATACATGCAGTTCTTATGTAAATTGCATAGAAATGCGATATGCTGCCTGAAAGCAAATTAAACCTTAATGAACTGAACTGATTTACATCCAACCCTCATCCCAAACCTCCAAGCTTTGTTCCATCTCAGATTATCTGGGCGGCATTTACAAATTGGACCGAAAAGTCTGTTTCCACAATGTTCAAGTCTATGTCTAGAGAGTGAAGTGGTGAATTAAGATTCCAGTATCCTGCATGAACAAAGCAATTTGTGCTACTCAGTGAGTAATTACACTGTCTGGAGATTTACTGTGAACATGGCTAGTTTTGTAGACCTCTTGCTGTTGTTTGCAGTCTCAAGTGCATCTACACCGTTCCAAAAGAACCATAGAATATTTGTAAATTCTCACCTGTAAATCTGCAATCTTGTACCCTTGGGTGCGTTGACCTTTTTGTAAGGTGAGGTGAGAAAGATTGAAAAAAGACATGACGGGCAATTTTTTTTTTTACACACAGAATGATTCATGTGTGGAATGAATTGAAGCATAGGCATAAGATAGTGAGCAGGGATATTTAAAAAAGGTTCAACTTCTCACTACATCCCACCATGATAAGTGAGAGTAAACGTTCAATTGCCACTTTTTAAAAAAAAATTCATTCACAGGATTGAAGGTTTTGCTGGTGAGGGCAGTATTTGTTAACTCAAGACTTTTATTGGATTAACACGTTCCACCATCTGCCACAGGATATAGTGGATGTGGGTACAGTTAAAACATTTAAAAGACTTTTCAGTAAGTACGTGAGTAAGAAATGTTTGGAGGGATATGGGCCAGGCAGGCAGGTGGGACTAGTTTAGTTTGGGATTATGATCAGCATGGACTGGTTAGAGAGAAGAGTCTGTTTCCGTGCTGTAAATAACTTTTTAAATAAAAAGCAATTGGTGTGTTTTGTACCTCTTTGCAAGGTGGTACCAGCATGAAGAAAGCCAACTTCCATTTGAATAGCACCTTAAAGAATTGACCATCCCAAAGCACTTTACAGAAACAACTATCAAACAATCTAGACTCATAAAGAGATATTAGTACAGGTTAGCAATATCTTGATCAAAGAGGTAGAGTTTGCAAGGCAGGTTCTCGTGGCAGTGTGGTAGTGTCCTTATCTCTGAGCCGGGAGGCCTGGGTTCAAATCCCACCTGCTCCAGAAGTGTGTTACAACAGGTTGATTCAAAATATCTGGACTCAAAGGAGTCTGAAAAGGAGGGCAGAGAAAACGATTTGCAAGGGAGTAGTTATCCCCTTGTACAGAAAGGAAGTGACTGGATTCATATTAGAAGGTATTTGTAAGGATATGATCTATCATTGATACTGTGTGTCATTGATCTTGCCACTGTAATTGCCTACTCCTGCCTTCTGTAATTGCCTACTGTAAAGCTTAACAGAATGGGGTGGCAATGGCCTGGTGGTATTATCGTTGAACTGTTAATCCAGAGATACCAGGTTATGTTTTGGGTCCTGGGCTCGAATCCCACCATGGCCGAAGGTGGAATTTGGTAATTCAATAAAAGTCCCGAGTTAATAAATACTGCTCTAGCCAGCAAAGCCTTCAATCTTGTGAATGAATTTTTTTTTAAAAAAGTGGCAACTGAACGTTTACTCTCCCTCATCATGGTGGGATGTACTGAGAAGTTGAACATTTATTAATACCCCTGCTCACTATCTTATGCCTATGCTTCAACCTTAATACAGTCCACTGACCTATAATATTGACTGTACTTTGAAAGCAATTCATTAGTCATTTATCATTAAGGATGAAACGCTTTGGTTTGCCTCAAAGTTATGAAATAAGTTCTTTTTTTCTTTTTAGCTTCTTGTAAACATGATTTAGCAATATCTGGAGATAAAAGAGTCATGTTTTTTATGATATTCAACTCATTCACACATTAACAAACAAATGAATATGTCACTTCTCCCTCGAATATAAACTTGTGCTCATTGCCCTTGAAGAGTAGGCCACTGCTGGTCACTGGCCTCTCAGGTGGTTTTTCTTCTGGGTGGTGGAATATGAATAAAGTTTTCTGCACTCATTTCTTCACTGTATCCTGCACCTACACACAGACATGACATGGGTGCTGGGGAGAATTGAGCACCACTTCTGTAGTGTGGAGATTTAAAAAAAAACAGGAGATCAGAATCTTCTCAGGAGGAATGACTCTGAACTGGGAAAAAGAGAAAAAAAATGTGTGCTTTTAGATTTTTCCTTTCTTGGGAAGTGGGCTTCAATGGCAAGAACAGCACGTGTTACCCGTTCCTCATTGATTTAAACTAGTTAGTTTACTGAGCTATTTTGGGGGACAGTTGAGAGTCAACTTTATTGTTCTGGGTCTGGAGTCACATAAGCCAAACTAGGTAAGAATGGCAGGTTTTCCATATAAATTCCATGTAAAGAATATTAGTGAACCAGACAGGTACTTAAGACAATCAACAATGGTTTCATGGTTGTCATTGACACCTGCTTTTAATTCAAGATTGAATTAATTCAATTTAAATTCTTACTGTTTCTGTGGTAGGACTTGAATCCACATTAGCATAAGAATCTGGATTACTTGTTCAATGATGTTACCACTCTACTGTTGCCCATAATTGCCTTTGTTATTGGGAAGCCCTAGTCAAACTACCATAGTCAGAGCCTAGCATAGTTGGTCAGAATAAAAGGTGAATCAGAAAGTGGCTTTTCAATTATTAAAAAAGGATGAAAAAGATGTTGGTTATAATGACAGAAGTAAGCTAGGGACAGTGGTGTACAGCTTATGTTATTCAACTGATAATTCAGGTGTCCAGCCTAATGATAGAGTGATGTGGATTCAAATCCACAATAGCAGCTTAGGAATTAAAATTCAAAAAATGTAATCTTTGCAAACAAAGCTGCAATAAAAAGCCATGTCAATAATGGTGACTGTGGAACAACTGGATTGCCTTAAAAGTCCATCCGGTTCACTCCAGTCCTTTGGGGTAATAAATCTGCCATTTTTATTTCAGTGAGACTTGTATTTGATTTCAGACCCACAGCAATTTGGTCGACCCTTAACAACATGCCCACTGAGGTCTAACAAGCAATTCTGTTGTATTCAAGTCGGCTGCTCATCACAATCAGTTAGTGAGTGGCAATAAATGCTCGCCTTAAGCAATACCAGATCCCATGAATCAATGGAAAATTATCAGAAAAAGACAGATAAAGTGCATTTTTTATCGGCCTGATTTTTAGTACATTGAATTGAATAATTTATAGAAAAAGGTAGGAGGCAAGAGAGACAGAAGCCAACGTGTTGATTAGACGAGAAGCAGAAGGCAGACAGTGCTGAATATCAGCACAGCTTTTCAGACTTTGCACAGAAATTGGGTAATTACTGGTAAGAATTGACCACAAAAGGAGTTGTTTAGGTTGTGGAATATTATGTCAGAGGGAGCAGTGGTTTATTTTAAGGGCAAATGGAAACAGATCAAACCAGGGAGAATCTTCCTAATCCACCGGGGAGCATTTACAGTAATGGGTGGGTATGGATTAACCATTTGTAATATGCCTCTCATAATTCCCAGTTTCCATTGTTTCGGGGTGGCTGTTTAAAGGCCAGCTGGTCCTTAGACATTGGTTGTAATCTCCCCCTCCACCTCCACACTCCTCTGGTACTGTAATTCCAGTGAGTGAAACCATCAGTGTCTGTAGATAATAGCTATTGAGGGCAACACCTGTGAACTGTTGGTTGCTTTGGTGCGAGAGACTGAGTATAATGTAAAATGCAAGCATGCAGTGTGGGAGGTAGCACTCTGTAGTAGATCAACAAACCCACTCTCCCCACTTTACACGATCCACCTGTGTGTTCTTCCTGATGCTAGTGGCCAACTGCCTATTGTCCAGTTTGAATGCATGGCAAAGTTCAATTTTACCCGTGTCTTTGTAGAATTTGTACTGAGCAAGGTTTAACTTGGAGGAGATGAATACATGATGGAGGCAAATACTGAACTACCCTGGTAAGATAGCCAAGGTGATTTTCTTTTGTTGCATTTTGCTTCCATGTTTTTTGATAAGGTAGCATTTCTTAAAATGAAGAGTTCTGTCCACAAATTGCAAAGGCCTCAGTTCATTCGTGGGTGAATCTACATGGGATTAGCTCAGGAATTTTGACCTTGAAATTAGGCTACACAACAGATGGTTAATATGTACATAACCAGTTCCCTTATGTGCTAAATGTAATGGAACCACTAAGTACTTACGAAGTTTTTTATTTGCTTCGACAATGAACTATAACGAATGCCAGTTCTGATAATCAGTTGTAACACTTCTACTGTCTTATATTTCATGCTAAAATAATGGGCGTTTCCAGGTTTCAAGGTGCTGACGTTAATACATGAGTTGTTCAGTAAGCCCACCTGTGAAATGGAACAAAAGATCTGCTCCTTTCCAGTAATATGCTTCAAGCAAAATCACTACTTGCTTGCAGTGATGTGTTTCTCTATTCTCTCTTTCCCACATCATCAGCCTGCTTTAGGGCTTAAGTGACACTCACTGTACAGTGCCAATTTGCGGGTTCTTTCATGTTAAGTGCCTGCATTATGCAGCAGAGACTTCGAGATCTTGTTTTGATTAGGACCTTTATTACATCAGAAGTGAGGGACTTTCACCCCATCCATCTGGTGTGGAGTTGTTATCCAATTCGGTTCCTTTCAAAAATCACCTTATGATTTCACAAAAGGATCTCTTGGTGTAAGGCTACTGTTTCCTCCTTGCACACCAATTATCAATTCTATAGTGTATCACTGTTTTAAACTAGCACACGTTTTCTAATGTGCTGGACATGCACAGTCTGTTGAGAGAAGAATAATCTAGCAAAAATTTCAGCCAGTCAGTACAACCACAACATAGTGCTAGTTTAAATGAGAGTGAGAGACTTCAATTCGATGGACTGGAAACGTGTCTGAGGCAGCAAGTTTACCTGTGGGCATTTGACTTGCAAACTTGGAGGCATACTGTTTCTGCACCACATGGATGTAGCAGCATCCGTGCAAACTCCAGAGTAATGTAATATTTAGTTGCTTTGTTTCTCTAGCTTCAGCATTAAAAAAAAGACAAGTGAGAAGCAAAGAGCTCATATTTTATATGGATACACTGGCAGTCGATCATTTCTGTGCAGATTTTTTTTGGCAAAAACAGTCATTGCAAACAGCTGCTAGCATACATTTGGTGAGAGAATGCTTTTATTGTAGCTCTGGTACTTAGTGTAGTGCAAGGGAATGGAACCTGACTTGTTCATAAACGAATATTCCAGATGGAGTCCTGTAGTACCCGTGTAACCTGGAAAATAGGTGCAGCCAAGTAACCCTTTCATGGAAACAAGCTCAGGGTTAATTGTCAATATAGTGGGTTAGAGAAAAGTTAAGAGCTCGGTATTTAAAAATAACTGATCTTGCCAGCTCCTCAGCATTTTAACATCTTTGTTAATCTTCCTTGTGCAGGTTTGTGGTGGATGGCGGGGTGATGTGAGGGAAACAATTTAACAAAATGCTTCTTAGTAGCATTTTGACAAAATGATCACGCATTTTTGAAAGAACTGAAACCAACAAAGATAAATCATTCCACAGAACAATCTTTACTGTAGTTAAATCGACTGAACGAGTATAAAAAGATTGGTGAATTGAACCTAGAAAGCAGCAGAACATGATGGGAGACACCATGGTTTCACAGGAGTAAAGAGTGTTGTTGAGAGAAGGTGATTGAATAGACATGGAGAAGATGGTTCACAGACAGGCAGACCAGATAGAATTAAGGCAATTGGCAAAAGTACCAGGTGAGAAATGAGGAGAATTTATTTTTCCAGATGATTGTGATCTGGAGTGCACTGTCTGAAAGGATTGTGGCAGCAAGTTCAATTTTGAACTTTCTGAAGGGATTTGGACAATCACTTGGTAAAAAATATGGCAGACTTATGTGAGAAGGGTCTAGGGGAGTGGGATTAATTAGATCACTTTTTCAACAAACAGCTACAGGCATGATGTACCAAATGGCTTCTTCCTATTCTGAAGATTCCAATGATTCTGTGACTATCTAAAGAGTCCAGGGGATTCTCAATTGAGAGTAATTATAGATGTCCTGTTACATTTCTCAACTTCAGAATCCAGTTCCAAAGCCGGTTGTTGTGATAAGCATTTTGGAATGACCTGTGTTAGCCCAAAAATCAAAAGTCCTACATTGTGGACAATTCCGTCATTCTCAATGATGGTGAGCTGAGCAAAACCTATGTACAAGACACATTTGAACTGCAAGTCATGCAACTGGACTGGAGTGCTAATGATGACACACAGCGATTAACATGATGAATAGGGATAAGATTAGATTAGATTACATACAGTGTGGAAACAGGCCCTTCGGCCCAACAAGTCCACACCAACCCTCCGAAGAGCAACCCACCCAGACCCATTCTCCTACATTTACCCCTTCACCTAACACTACGGGCAATTTAGTATGGCCAATTCACTTAATCTGCACATTTTTGGACTGTGGTAGGAAACCGGAGCACCTGGAGGAAACCCACGCAGACACAGGGGGAATGTGCAAACTCCACACAGCCTGAGGCGAAAATTGAACCCGGGTCTCTGGCGCTGTGAGGCAGCAGTGCTAACCACTGTGCCACCGGGTAAGAAAATGAATATGGAAAGGAGGCAATCCTATACTATTGAATCAGTCAATAAACTTCATTTCTGAACTTTCCAGATGCTTTGTCATTATAATACCGCCAACAAACTTTTCTAATCTGCCCCATCCCATCTTCAGTACAATAAATTGGAGTTATCTGTATCTTTGTCTTCATGGGTCACATAAATTTATGTCAGAGACCACACCGATATTTTCAAATCATTCTGTTCAGAGATATTGTGACACACCTCCAGAGTAATTGGAACTTGAACCTGGATCTCCTGGCTGAGAGGTAGAGACACCACCACCATACCACAAGATCCCTTCTGGGGACCATATGCAAACGGCTCAGGTCACGTGCCTGCTAATTGCAACCATCTCAAATTGCTGATTTGGGTCTTACCCATCAGTGACACACAGCTCTTTCCAAACATCTAGATTCAACATTTCAAAGCAGCAATTCATTGAAATTAGGGCTAAGTCACCTATTCTTCTGAAGCCATATTGCTGCAACATTGGACCTCCATGTCATCTATGGCCTGCAAATCAAGCACCTCTGTAGCAAATACTTCCCCATTTGTAGCTGACCAGTGTCTACTCTGTCAATCGAAATGTTAGGGAAGTTAGTGTTGATCTCACACACATCACAACCATTGCAACAAGTGCATGGTGGCTCACTGGGACTTATTTGGGAAAACAATGCACTTTTTTTTGTGGGTAGCACAAAAATAGGTTTTTGAAATGTTCTGAATCTAATTCAGTGTTGTATCCCTTTGAAGACATGGGTGATATATTCGTCATGACTAAAATATTGTTCCTAGGAGGGTGTGTGTGTGCGTGTGTGTGTGTGTGTACAAAAATGGCCACTGGAGTTGCTTTTCAATCAGAAATCTCTCTGACCATTGTCAGTCGCAGAAGTGAATGGTTTATACCATCGATTAGTCTTGGATCCCTGTGATGTTTGGTAAACGTGCTGCTCCTAACCCTTTCCCCCACCATTTTTCCGTCCCTCTGACTCCACATCATTTTCAACTCAACTGACCTTGGTCAATGTAGAAGGACCAGTGCAGCACATTCGGTTTTGTTTTTAATAATCTTGGATATAAAATGAGTGCTTGTTGTTATGGTGATAGTAGTGTAAAATGAAAATGAATTTGCATATAAAATGTACACCCTCTGCTATTGTTCCTAGGAGGGAGTGTGTTTGTTTGTGTGTGTGCACAAAAATGGCCACTGGAGGAAAGCCACTTGGATGGTCTAAAGAGAAATGATTTTAATTTTAAATTTGGTGCAGTTTAATGCATGTCTCAAGTACATTACAGTCAATAACTTGTTTTGAAAATGTATGACTTTCAGTGAGCAGTGACAACCAATTTGTATATGCATGAATTCCCAGTGACTGCTAGCTCTTCTTACAGCAGCACCTTTCTATCTTTTAGGTCTTTAAGGGGAGGTGATGACCTCATGGTGTTATAATTGGACTGTTACTCCAGGGATACCCAGATCATGTCCTGGAGATGAGGGCAGATGGTGGAATTTAAATTCACTGAAAAGAAAATCTGAAATCAAGAGTCTAATGATGACCATGAATCCATTGCTAATTGTGGGGGCAAAACCCATCTGGTTCATTAATGCCCTTTAGGGAAGGAAACTGCCATTCTTATCTGGCCTACATGTGACTCCAGACCCACAAATGCAGTTGGCTCTCAACTGCCTTTTGGACAATTCGGGATGGGCAATAAGTGCTGGCCTGAACAGTGACACCCCTCAATCCCATGAATGAATGAAAAAAGGGGCAGGAAGATTTTTTTAAGCAACTCATGCTCCCTTTGACAACGGAGCACTTCTACAGTATTGCATTGAAGCATCAACTGTAGATTAGATGCTCAAGTCTTTGGAGCTTTGTTCAGAACATGAGCTGTCTGATTTGATGGTTCCAACACAGTGAAGTATTGTAAGATGAATCCTCACTACTGCTTGTCGTGTTGAATGAACTATCTGGCAGGTTTGCTGCTACCATCTTTCATGGTATGGAACAGCAGAGGCGGTTTGGGTCTTATTTGGGAAAAAAATACAATTTTTTTGTGAGTGGCACAAAAGTAGGTTTTTAAAGTGGTCTGAATCTAATTCAGTGTTGTATCCCTTTAAAACATGGGCGACATATTAGTCATGACTAAAATATTGTTCTGAGGAGGGAGTGTGTTTGTTTGTGTGTGTGTGTGTGTGTGTGTACAAAAATGGCCACTGGAGGAAAGCCACTCGGATGGTCTAAAGAGAAATGATTTTAATTTTAAATGTGGTGCAGTTTAATGCATGCAACTCTGCACAAGTTACATTAATCTGATAAAATATTGTTACAGAGCTGATGTCATAGAGGGTGGCACACTTTTCAGTATTAATCATTTCAGATCCATACACTTTCCACAATACTAAGATTAGCACACAACTGTAAGCTACCTGATTAGTGCAGCAGACACCCTTAATATACAAAGGAGCACAGGTCAATATATGGTCTGCAAGGGTGCAAGAAGTATTCTATCTTTTAGGTCTTTAAGGGGAGGTGATGACCTCATGGTGTTATAATTGGACTGTTACTCCAGGGATACCCAGATCATGTCCTGGAGATGAGGGCAGATGGTGGAATTTAAATTCACTGAAAAGAAAATCTGAAATCAAGAGAAGGGCCTGTGCCCGAAACGTCGAATCTCCTGTTCCCTGGATGCTGCCTGACCTGCTGTGCTGTTCCAGCAATAAAGTTTCAACATGCAAGAAGTATCACCCTAAGACTGAAAAATACAGAGTGGAAGTTAGTAATCAAATACATCTATGGACCTGGAACCCCTTCATCCATCACCTACAGCAGGGAAAGTCTACTCACCCGTACCATTCATTTGAATTATCCAATATGCACCTCCCTCCCAGTTCTAAATGATCTATTGTTATTTAGTACTTGCTGTTCGACATGAAGCAGGATTTCTGAGATAAACAGATCTCATGGCGATCTGAAGCAAGTACATTAGTCAATGAAGAATTTTCATCATCAGCAGCTTGTCTGTTCAAATGAAAGGAGCAATACATTACGCTACTGATCTTTACAAATAATGTACCAAGTCGGATGGTCATCTGCTCAACACAAGGAGCTCAGGTTAATAGGACTCTGTGGATGATATGTTTATTGTGTTCCTGGACTAGCAATCAAGAGAACAGGGACTCGGATCTCATTGTGGCCATATGAGAATTTTAGTTCTGTTTTCCAAAACAAAATCTTGCAATTAAAATGCTGTTATCAGGAAAGGGGACTGCAAAGTGTTAAGACTACTGTAAAATTCCTTCTGAATCACTCGTGTCTTTTTAATACCTGCTGCTCTTTGGACTGTGCAGGTCTGCAGTCTGGCAATTGTGTGGTTGGCTCATACCTGATTGGGTGACTTAGAAACCGCTGGGTAGGTTACGCGTATCTTAGTGGCTATGCTATTGAACTAGTACTCCAGAGGCCTGCGCTGTTGAACTTGAAATGTGAGTTTAATCCCATCATGTCAATTTGGAAGTTTACATTTGAAGTAAATAGATCTGCTTGTATCAGTAATGGTGAGCCTGAAACAAAGGGATTGTTTAAAAATTCATCCGGTTCACTAATGTTCTTTACTGGTCAGGGAATTAGGTTATTCCATATGCATAGATCCCTGAAAGTTGCCACCCAGGTTGATAAGGTAGTTAAGAAGGTGTACAGTGTGCTAGGTTTTATTGGTAGAGGGATTTAGTAACGGAGCCATGAGGTCATGTTGCAGCTATACAAAACTCTGGTGCAGCTGTACCTGGAGTATTGTGTGCAGTTCTGGTTGCCGCATTATAGTAAACTTTATAGAGACATACAAGATGATCAGCGGATTAGATAGGGTGGGTAGTGAGAGCCTTTTTCCTCTGATGGTGATGGCTAACATGAGGGAGCATAGCTTTAAACTGAAGGGTGATAGATACAGGACAGATGTCAGAAGTAGGTTCTTTACTCAGAGAGTAGTAGGGGCATGGAATGCAGTGCCTGCAACAGTAGTAGACTCACCATCTTTAAGGGCATTTAAATAGTGATTGGATAAACATATGGATGATAATGGTATAGTGTAGGTTAGATGGGCTTCAGATTAGTTTCACAGGTTGGCACAACATCGAGGGCTGAAGGGCCTGTCCTGCACTGTAATATTCTGTGTTCTATGCTCTTAGTGAGCGAATCAGCTGTCAGCCCTATAGGTGACTCCAGGCCCACAGCCATATTATTGACTGTTAGCTGCTGAATGATATGGGCCAGGAAAGCCACTCAAGTTGTAATTACAGAGATTGTTCACCACTTACTTCAGGACAATTAGGAATGTCCACATTCAATGAATGAATAAAAATTATGCTAAAAACATGTAGCTCTGCTTTATATCCCTCACCAGAACAGCTAATGATGTACTTGCCCAGTTACACTTGTTGAAAGCAGATGTGCTGTAAAAGAATTTAATCAAAGTGCATTGTCACAGGAGGGAAGCTGCTAGTATGCAAAAGTTTTCTTTTGAAATTTAAAGTAAAATTTTAAGCATCATAAAGACACCACTCCAGGTTCACACTCTCCTCCTGTTTTCAGACATGTTGGATTTGTTGAGGTGCTGGGACAGATTTTGAGGGGGGAGGTGGCAGGGAGCTAAACAATTCTTATTGAAAATCTGATTTCTGTGGCCAACAACATTTGATTTCTTTGAATAAAATCCTCTGACATACCTCACCTTGAGATACACATGTTTGTTTCTTATTCTTGTGAAGTTTGAGGCTTTTATATTTGTGTGAAACAGCTGCATTGACATAATCTTTTATCCAGTTTGTTTGAACCTTTCTTCAGTAGCCTCCCTCAGAAGTCACATCACAGAAACCTGGATCAGAGCGAACTCATAAAAACTAGACAATTGTTCGGCTTACTGTGGACTTTGTTTGCTAAGTCAATGCGGTTGATTTGTCACAAAACTGAGGAAGGTGTTGCTAAAATACACGTTCATTCAAGGAGTAATTTTAATTGAACAAGACCAAAGAGGTGAGCCTTGGTGAATAGGATAATTAGAGGAGGCGGATTCAAAAATTGAATTTGAGTCTCAAGAATTTTAGTGATTTCTTTTGATCTGTAGTCGCCATTGTATTGCAAGAAATCTGGCAGTCAATTTGTGTACAGCAAAGCCCAATGCACAACAGTTTCTTTTCATGTCGCTGGTTGAGGGACACATTATTAGCAAGGCATCCTGAGAATCTAACTGCTCTTGTTCGAAAAAGTGCAGTTGTGTCAAACAACTCCATCTGAAAGAGCAGGTGCTATACTTGAATTTAAAAATGAACTTATTCTCTCATGGAATGTGGGTTTCATTGGCAAGGCTTGCATTTATTATCCATCTCTAACTGCCCTTGAACTGAAGCCCTTCCCAGCTGTTAACCACATTAAAGTGATTCAGGGACCTTATACAAGCTAGACCAGGTAAAGCAAGCAGTCCACTTCCTTAAGCAGCATGAGGAGCTATGTGGGTTTATACATTGTTTCCCAAGCACTGACATTGGCTGTCAACCCCAGATTTGATAACTGAATATAAATTCCAACACATTGGAATTTGAATTCATGTTCTCAGGGCATTAGCCTGGGTTTCGAGAATACCAGTCCATTAACATTACCACAATGACATGAGTTTTTTGGTTCTTAAATCCTTGGAGTAGATGTCCTTCTGCCTCCAAGGCCCATCTCATGTTCTGATTGTTTTAAAGAATCATTTATAGGATATTGGTATTGCTAGCTGTGTCAGCCTTTATTGCCCATCCCTAATTACCTTTGAGAAGGTGGTGGTGAGCTACTTTCATGAACCACTGCAGTGCACATGCTGTAGCTTGACCCACAATGACCTGAGGAAGGGAATTCCAGGATTTTGACCCAGCAACATTGAAGGAACAGTGATATATTTCCAGGTAAGTGGCTTGGAGGGTAACCTGCAGATGGTGGTGATCTTTTTTTTAGCTATGTGTAAAAGCTCTTACAAGCAGTTTTTGTATTCCTGACTGGTTCATTTACTCACATCCAGGAGGGATTATAAAGTAACCAGTCTCATCCTGAATATTAATGCTGCCCTTATTCTTCAAGATGTAATGGTCATGGGTTTGGAAAGTGCTGTTCTCAGTGTAAATGTTTGTAGGTGCATCTTGTAGATAGTACACGCTGCTGCTACTAAATGTCAGCAGTACAGGAAATGAATGTTTGTGGGTGTAATGCCAATCAAGCCAGCTGCTTTGCCTTAGATGGTGTCAAGCTTCTTCCATGTTGTTGGAGCTGCAACCATCTCGGCAAGTGGGGAGTATTCCATCACACTCCTGACTTGTGCCTAGTAGATGGTGGACAGGCCTTGAGGAATCAGGAGGTGAGTTACATGTTGCAAGATGCCTCATCTCTGACATGCTCTTATAAGCCGTAATATTTATAAGGCTAATCCTGTTGAGTTTCTGATCAGTGATAACTTGCCACTTGTCATCCCAAACTTCTACGTTGTCCAGGTCTTGCTGCATTTGGACATGTACAGCTTCAGTATCTGAGAAGAATAATGGTGATGAATCTTGTGTAATCATCAGCAAACATTCACGCCTCTGACCACACGGTGGAGGGAAGGTCAATTTAAGTTGATTTCAATGTAAGCGTATACTTTAAGTTACTCATTGTTATTAGCCCTTGGTCTCCCTCTGTTTTCGGTTTGTAATTTGAGTCCTTAACCTGAAAACAGATGCAAAATGTCTGATATCTCTGCTATTTCCTCTTTTCTCATGACAGTTTCTTCTGAAAGTGTTTATAAGTGACTAATGTTTCCTTTAGCTACTCTTTCCCTTTTTTAGATATGTGTAAAAGCTCTTCCAAGCTGTGTTTGTATTCCTGGCTGGTTTATTCATTGACATCAAGGATCGATTGTGAAGTAACTAGTCTCAGCTAGAATATCAGTGGGACACTGCAGTTGTCCCCATTGTGCGGGGGGAAGTGGAAATTAGATGTTGCTGGAAAGTAAGCGTGTGTGAATGTTGAGTGTTGGCAGGACTCAGCTAAACTGTGACGCTGCAAAAGTAATCTAGTCCACTGGCACTCACTGCATGGAATCACGCATTAAGAATAACTCCTCAGGCAAGGTACTTGGAGGGCTGCCAGTATCTGTGGAACTATGCTGGAACCTAAGTTGCGACCTTTGGAGAAAGAAGTGGTGGAGGAAGAAGGTATGACATAAGGGAATATGAACTTATAAGGCTTAGAATATAAGGGTAAAGGTCCTCAGTAGATCATGAGGGTACTTGATTGATTTTGCAAATCAATTACAAGTAGGAAAATAGCCTGCTTTATTATTAGTTGATTTCAGAGAAGCAGCAAATATATGTGGGAACAAAAGAAATAACAAATATCTCTGGCTGATTCTGCACATTCTTAATGTTGATGAAGCTCTAGGAAGCCAGCAGTGACACCTTTTTAATATTTGGTAAAGATCACACCATATGTTTTCATTTAACTGTATGTTGTTCGTTCTCTGAACATTTCGGGGCATGCAGCTACAGCAACTCAGATTCATACAGCGATATTTAAGAGAGCAGATTGTGTCCAGAGGCAGTTCCCAGAAGCTGGGAGGGGAGGTATGTGTTAGGTATAAAGGAGATGGGGAGAGGCTGCACTTCCCTTCAGCATTCTTCCAATCCTATATATTTGTTGACATAAGAACCTCACAACCTGCTACAGAGAAGGTGAGGGCCAAATGAACCAATATAAAATATTGCTGCCAACACTGTATGGTGATGTTTTGTGGACCTATAATTTAAGACAAGAGTCAAAACTTTTTGTTCATTGAATATTTGACAATCCATTTCCAATGTAGACAAAACCTTTGTTTCATTTTTGTTTCTAGTCATCAAAAGCCTTGCTATTTTTGCTTTTTTTGGTGTCAGTGTACAAATACTTAGTACTGTATGTTCACATGCAATTCCTTTGTCTTTGTGTTCAAAATATCCACAGCAGGACATTTGTGTTTGATGTTTCCTGAATCTTTACGTCATTTAACAAGTCACAGGCTTTGGTTACAAACAAAGCATTTGATTTCCAAAAGCTTTTCAGTCAATTTTGAGCTGTCTGAAAACTGTTAGTTTTAGATATCTATGCACTTACGTTCTCCTGCAGCAGATGGTGCTGTTCTGAGTCTCTATTTCTAAGGTCACTGTTTTAGTTGCTTCAACGCAACACTTGACATTGCTTCTAAACTATGGGAGATTGATACAGAGAATGGTTAGGTTTATCATCGCGTGGGCCCATTATCAATAAGCACATTTCGGTTCACAAACTGCAGAGAGTAAGACTCCTTACTTGCTGTTTCCCACAAAGTGCCTATTGATTTCAAACCTCAAAGGAAGCAGTCCCAATAAAGAGCATAGATTCTCTCCTTTCTCTTCACAAGCCAGGCTTAATGCCTGTAGGATGGTGCAGATGTGACATTCATTCCTGCCGATTAATAGCTGTAAATGTGGCAGTTTGCCCACTCAACATTTGTGTGGGATGTGCCAAACAAATGTAATTTCCTAATGGTCAGAAGATAAAAAGAATGAATTTACATTTATACTATGTCTTCTATTATGGAAGTAGACTCTATCAACAAGATCTGATCATGTGACACAAGCTTCTGATGCTGAGGTGAGGCAGCAAGAATTAAGCTAAGGTAACCCTTGAAGAAAGACAGACTTCCCAATGACCAGTTGGAGTTGGGTTTGAGCCCTGAGATTAAAAAAAAGTAATGCGTTAGTCCCTTACAGTTAAATTATTTCCTCCAGTTTCAATCCCTGATTCCTGTGTATTATATTACAGGAGAGATCTTTTTGTAAAGTTTTGGCAATTAGTTTAGAGTAAGTGATGTCTTCAATGCACATTTTACTGGCATGCAGGGAAAGTGACCATGATAGGTTTGCAATACTTCCTTTCTCTGGTTCTTTATAAATGCATTGGGCTCATGGAATATTAGCCTTTATTGTAAGAGCACTGGAGTAGTGAAGTCTTGCTTCAATTATATGGGAGCGTGGTTAGGCCGCAGCTGGAACAGTGTGTGCAGATTTGGTCTCCTTACCTCATATTCCAGTAGAGGGAGTGCAATGAAGGTTCACCAAGCATATTCCTGGGCACCAATTTAAGGCTGGGATGAGGAGTAATGCCTCTTCTCAGAGGATTGTGAGTCTTTGTCCCAGAAAGATGTAAGGGCAGAGTCGATGGGTATATTTAAGGCCGAGATAGAGATATTCTTGACAAGTCAGGGAATCATGGGCTATGGGGAAAGGGCACGAAAGTGGACATAAGGAGTGTTGGACTAACCATGATCCTACTGAATGGTGGAGCAGATTCAAGGGCCAAATGGTCTACTCCTATTCCTATTTCCTATGGTCTTATTGTCTTACATTGGTCCTGTCCAGTTTGGGCAAATAGGTATATATTCTCTGAATGATAGCGATCTCATTGAAACTTAGAAAACACTTAACTGCATCTGCCCTGCTTATCCCTTTAAGTTGTTTTTCCCTGAATGCAGTGTTAGAACCATAGAGCACAGTTTTAAAAAAAGAGAGATGCCACTTCTGTTCCAGCTGAGGAGATTTTAATTTTACTTAGAGGTTATGAATATTTAGAATTCTCTACCCCAGAGAGCTGTGGAAACTCAGTCTTTGAGTGCATTCAAGGTAGAGATTGATAGATTTCTGATTGTCAAAGGCATAATGGGATATGGGGATGGACTGGGTAAATGACATTGAAGTGTGGTCAGCCATCGTCGTATTGAATGGCAGTGCAGCCTTAATGGTGTACTCCTGTTCTTGAATACTGAGGAGTATTACCCACTATGATAACATCATGTGGATTTGTGGACAGAGAACAGCATTTTATTAAAATAAATTTCTTCTTGGGATGTGGGTATTGCAAGCTAAGCCAACGTTTAGTACCCAGAAGACTATTCAGAGTCAACAATCTTGTGATGGGTCTGGAGTCACATGAAGGCCAGTCTAAGTGAGGATGGCAGATTTGCTTTTGCAAAGGATATTAGTGCCATAAGTCTATCTTTTGCTTTCCAGATTGTTGCGAATTGAGATATCACTATCTCACATGGTTGTCTTCAAATCCATGTTCTCAAAACATTAGCTTGGGTTTCTGGATTATGAGGCCAGTGACATATTATCACTTTGCTAACACCTCTCCCTAGCTAACGTTTGGTCCTCCTCAAAATCTCTGAAATGATATCTAGCACATCAATGTAACCTGAAACCAGTTACTGACATACAATCAATTATATCTTCTTAACGACAAGACACCTTTCTAGTTAGTCAGGAAGTGGTTCACTATGGCATGCTCATACAATAGAAGATTCCACTAGGAATCTTTCCTTTGTGTGCCTTACAAAGTTTAAATGTATTTCCAAGTTGTGTTGACTCAGCATTCCTTACCAATTCCATCCAGTGTCCTAAATGGACATAGAGCTATTGAGATGTACAGCACGAAAACAGATCCTTCAGTCCAACTCATCAGTGCTGACCAGATATCCTAAATTAATCTAGTCCTATTTGCCAGCATTTGGCCCATATCCCTCTAAACCCTTACAATTCATATACCCATCCAGATGCCTTTTAAATGTTGTAATTGTACCAGCCTCCATCACTTCCTCTGGCAGCTCATTCCATACACGCACCACTCTCTGCGTGACAAAGTTGGCCATTAGGACCCTTTTAAGTCTTTCCCCTCTCACCCTAAACATCACATCTGTTCAGGAGGCATGATGGTACCATTCTAAGTGGAGGAAAAGGATTGATCATCTCCACCAGGTGACTGCCCATTTTACGTCTCCACTGAATTTTATTTCCTGCTTCAGGCCTTTATACAGTGGTAAAGATTCCAGAACTCCAGCAGATGTGTTAGCTCCTAAAAGTCAAAAGTAAAATATATAAATTAGTAAATGCTAGGAATTTTGATAAACTTGATGCCCACATGGAAAATACTTTGTAATGAACAATCTAGATTTAAGAATCAATTAATTTTAGTGGTAAGTTTTAAAAGAGAGGCCAACAGTTACATTTACACACGTGGTATTGGATACTGTGTTCAGTGTCAGTTTATTGCACGGGATTCTTCATTGGAGATGGTAGTGTGTAGTCCTTGTTATTTTAACCTTTTGCTGGCAATTTTACTGGCAGCCTCTGTGGACATTGCCTGCTGTGCTCCCGTATGAACTCCGAGCCTTAAACAAACGTTGCTTGTTGTAAAGCTGTCGAAGAGGGTTACTTTCAGTATGGCGGACAGATGGAGGACACGGATGAATTGGCATGGAAAGTTAAAATAAGAAAACGCTCAGGGCAGAAAAGACACTCATTGTGGAAGCTGACAGCAGAGAACTTTGTTCAAATGTTCTACTGCTTTGGGATTTTTCCTGCTCGGCATCCACTCTTTGATCAGAGTTTGTCAAAGTTCAACTTTTGTATCTCTCGTCAGGAGCTCCAAATGATTTTAGCAGTTTCCTAAAAAAGAAGTATTTGTAGACAGGTTATTCTGCCACTGATTGCATGATTGACTTGTCCCATATCTAACTCTCTTTATTTCTCTAAAAGGGCTCCACCACAATGGGTGAAGATAAGAGCCCCCAGCTCAGATAATGACTTGACATCTATGTGTGTACTTGTAAGAGTCAAGTGATGGCCTTTGCAATTTCCAGCCACACCGCAACACAACTAGAGCTAGTCAGTGTCCCCCACACTGGCTGGTTAATGACATGTCCATGTCCTTAAAAAAAAGTGCTCATTTTAGATACAGCCCAGTGTTCATCTAAAACAAACACAGAGAATCCTTGAGGAACTCAGCAAGTCTGGGAGCATCTGTGGAGAGAGAAACTGAGTTAATGTTTTGAGTCTGGTACGACTCTCCATCAGTTGTGCCCTTACCCTTCTAGGGGTCACGAGCTTGCACTGTGCTGCTTTGGTGAGTTGCTATGGTGAGTCTTGGATTTAGTTTCGTGCTGCTGCAACTGTGCATCAGTAGTGGAGAGTGAATGTTTATGTTGGTTTTTGGGGTGCCAATCAAGAAGGATGCTTTGTCCAGGACAGTATTCAAACTCAAGTTTTGGAGCTGCACTCATCCAGGTGATTGGGAAGTATTCTGTCACACTCCTGATGTCAGTCTGGTAGATCATGTTGGGTGGCATGGTGGCTCACTGCTGCGTCACCCAATGGGAACCCGGGCTCAATTCCACCCTCGGGAGACTGTTTGTATGGAGTTTGCACCTTCTTTTGATGTCTGCGTGGGTTTCCTCCGGGTGCTCCTGTATCCGCCCACAGTCCAAAGATGTGCAGGTTAGGTGGATTGGCTAAATTGCCCATAGTTTCCAGGGAAATGCAGGCTAGGTGGGTCAGCCACGGGAAATGCAGGGTTACATAGATAAGGTAGGGGGGTGGGTCTATGTGGAATGCAGTTCGGAGGGTCGGTGTGGACTTGATGGGCTGAATGGCCAGCTTCCACTCTGTAGGGAGTTTATGATTCTGGAAGGGTGGAAAGGCTTTAGCAGAATAGGAGATGAGTTTCCAGCCATAGAATTCCCAGCCTTGACTGTTCTTGAAGACCCAGTATTTCTATGGCTGGTCCAATCCACTTTCTGGTCAATGGTAGTACCCAGGATGTTGAAACTAGATGTGAAAGCATCAGAAGTCCCTTCATGTGTTGTACAGTACGGAAAAGAGGAAAGTGACTTGGCCAACTGGTGCGATTTCACACAGGCTGACCGCCTGGAAGGAACGTGGGATGTAATGTTAAATTTCACCTATAAAACCTTGCACTGAAACAGGCTCTGTGACTTTTGCTGTGCAAATCTTTGTGTGTTTTTCAAAAATAAACAACTATAAAAAGTATTCATTACGAATATCGACCACATCTCCCGCGCTGCATCGCCAATCAGATTGCCCATAATGTGTGGGACACAGACTCCACATTATCACTTGAAGAACAAGCAGAAGAGTTGACATGTTTTTCCTGCCTGACAGAGTACTTACACATAAATACAGAAGTCAGGGAGTGACGCTTCTGTTGCGCAGAGCCTGGATCAGACCCCAGTTGCAGTATAACATTCAGTTGGAGGCAACAAACCTGAGGAAAGCTCGATTGGACTTTGGAGCTGGTCTGATGAGCTTCACCAGGATTAATTTATGAATAAACTTGGCTTCTATTCTCTTGAGTTTAGGAAATTGCAAGATAATCTCATTGAGATCTTTAAAGGGATTCAAAGGAATAAAATAAATATAGAGAAATATTTTCCTTTGGTCGGCAAGTCCAGAACAAGAGGGCCAATCTTCAAATTAAAAAGTAAAATTTTGGGAGGGTGCGGGGGGTGCTTTTTATTTAATGCCGAGGGTTGTAATAAACTGGAGCTCTCCCCTCTTTATGAATGAGGCATATGGAGGCTACGAAATGAGGTGTATAGGTTGAGGGAGTGGGCAAAGCTGTAGCGAATGGAATAGAAAGTGGGAAATGTGCCATTTTTGGCAGGAAGAGTAACAGGGAAGTATGTTATCCAAATGGTGAGGGATTGCAGAGCTCTGAGATGCAGTGGAATCTGGGTGTCCTTGTGCATGTATCCCAAAAGGGTAGTATACAAGGCTCCCCAAGCACTTGCTCCACTCCCAGCTCTGAAATGTCAGGTGAGCCCCGGGGTTGGGGGGGGGGGGGGTTGGGGCAGAGGCAATGCTTCAGGGATATCCACAAAGCCTCACTGGGGATGTACAGCAATCCCACCGACACCTGGGAATCACTGGGCCAAGACCGTGCAGAGTGAAAGAGGAGCACCTGGGAAGGTGTCGAGCACCTCGCTGTCGGGGGGGAAAAGCATAGAAGCCAGGCAAAAACCTTGAAAGGAGCACGCTGCTACACCTACACCCCAACCCCACCCCTTCCCATGACCACCACCTGCCCCATGGGTAACAGAGGCTGCGGTAGCCACATCGGTCTGTACAGCCACCTCCATCCAGACTCACCCTGAGAGTGGAAGAGAGTCATCCTTGTCTGCAAGGTACCACTAGTGATGATGATGAGTATACAGTTATTTAGGAAAGCTGAGAGAATATTCACATTTATTGAGAGGTGAATACAAAAATAAGAGGTCATGCTCAGTTATACGTGGCATTGGTGAGATGATATCTGGAGTACTGGGAGCACTTTGATTTCCTTATTTAAGAAAGGATAGAAATGCACTGGGGGATGTTCAGCGAAGGTTTACGAGATTAAGTCCAAAGATGCGCAGGTTAGGTGGATAGACCATGCGAAATTGCTCATAGTGTTCAGGTCTGTGTAGGTTAGGTGCATGAGTCAAGGGAGGTATAGAGTAATAGAGTAGGGGAATGGGTCTGGGTGGGTCACTCTTGGGAGAGTCAGTGTGGACTCATTGGGCCAAATGGCCTGTTTCCACACTGTAGGCATTCGATGATGATTAATTCATGGAATGGATGGGTTGGCTAATGTGGAAAGGTTGGACTAGCTAGGCGAGTATCTATTGGAATTTAGCAGAGGTGAATTGATTTAAATATAAAATCCTGAGGGGTCTTGACAGAATAGCTAAGGAAAGGATGTTCCCTCTTATGGGGGAAATCAAGAGCTAGGGGTCACTGTTAAAAAGTCAGGAGTTGCCCATTAAAACAGAGATTAGGCGTTTTCATTTCTTTCAGAGCACCATGAGCTTTTGGAACTCGAAACAGTGGTGGAAGGAGAGTCCTTGAATATTTTTAAGACAGAGGTAGGTAGCTTCTTGTTAAGAGAGGGTTATAAAGTTATCAGGGGTAGGCAGGAAGACGGATTTGAGATTAGAATCAGATCAGCTGTGATCTTATTGAGTGTTTGTGCAAACTTGAGAGGCTGATCCTTATGTCTGTTTATTCATCCAAAGGTTGTGGAAGAGAGAATTGATTTTTGTTGGGAAAGGGTGTCAAAAGCTATAGAGCAAAGGTGGAAGCAGTGGTACAGATTAGTGGAGATCCAATTAAATGGCTAAATAATCTTCAGAAGCTGAATAATTATCTGATTTGATTTAATTTATTGTTGTCACAGATACCTAAGTAAAGTGAAAGATTTGGGTTTGTGTGCAGTACAGGTAGTTCATAACAGGCAAAGACACATGGGTCATAAAGTGATTTGAACAGAGCCAAACATACAGAGTAACAGCTGCACAGGAGGTGTTCAAAAGCAAGATCAATATGAGATTCGTAATTTGAGAGGTCTATTCAGCTCTCTTGAAACTGGTCTTGAACTTGTCGGTACATGTGTTTAAGCTTTTGTATCTTCTGCCTGACAGAAGAGGTTGATAGAGATTATAACTGGGGTGGGAGGGCCCTTGATGATTTTGAGTGCCTTTCCGTGGCAATGGACTGCCTAGATGGAGTCAGTGGATGGAAGGTTGGTTTGCGTGATAGCCTGGGCTGTGTTCACGACTTTCTGTCGTTTCTTCTGGTCCTGGGCAGAACAGTTGCTGTACCAAACCGTGATGTCCCCAGTTAAAACACTTTCTATGCTGCATTTGTAAACGATGGTGAAGATCCTTACGGACATGCCAAATTTCCTTAGCCTCTTGAGGAAGAAGAGGTGCTGTTTTCTTGACCGTCGCATCCAGGTCAGATGTTTGGTGATTGTCACTTCGAGGAACTTAATGTTCTTGACCCTCTTCACCTCAGCTCCGTTGGTATAGATAGGGGTGTGACCTCCCTCTTTCTTTCTGAAGTTAATGATCAGCTCTGTAGTTTTGCTGATGCTGACAGAGAGATTCGGATTTGAATGTCGGGAGGGATGACTCAGAGATGACAACTTACATTTGAGACACAAAGCTGGAAATGTGTTGCTGGAAAAGCGCAGCAGGTCAGGCAGCATCCAGGGAACAGGAGAGTCGACGTTTCGGGCATAAGCCCTTCTTCAGGGCTTATGCCCGAAACGTCGATTCTCCTGTTCCCTGGATGCTGCCTGACCTGCTGCGCTTTTCCAGCAACACATTTCCAGCTCTGATCTCCAGCATCTGCAGACCTCACTTTCTCCATTTGAGACACAAACTAAGGCTTGGTGTAGCTCCCTCAGATGAACAAAGGAGATCCCATACTATCAAACTGAAAAAGGACAAGGGAAATTTTCCAGGATCCTGTTCACCATTTCTCCAACAACAAGGACCACGAAAATAGATTATTTATGTCTCGGGACCTTTGATGTATACAAAGTTGCTGCTACACTTGCATATGAAAGTGATTACTTCTTATGGTCTTGGGCAGAGCAGATGCCGTACCAAACCGTAATATGCCCAGACAAAACACTTTCTATGTTGCATCTGTAAAAGTTGGTGAGGCCAACAGTAAAGACCAAACAGTCAAATGGGCCTTCAGAACTGTGTTTTCGAGGATTCCATCTTGTCTTTTTCTGTTTTTGAACGTGACAAAGGCTTATCAAAACAACACTATCCCTTTAAAGGTTCAGGACACAGGGGTTGGTCTGTCCAGTTATCTTAACTGGTTTATGATTGGACTTTGTGAACAAGTTATGAATAACAGCAAATGGAATTAAACACCATGCAATAATGAGGCATTATCAGTAATGTGTACATATGCTAGGTTTAGAGATAACGGTGCAAGGTTTTCTTACACAGCTTAACCAAAGAGCATGCGTTAAATTCATGACTTGGGAGAGGAATAGAATCATAGAGTGGCTACAGCGCACATTTGGCCTGTTCTGTCCACAGTGACTCTGAGGATGAGTGACTCCCCTAGCCCCATTCCTCTGCCTTTTCCATGTAGTGCTACTTTGTTTTTCCTCATTAGAAATCTGTGTGAAAGGCGGGATTGACTTTGCCTCCATAGCACTCTCAAATAGACCATTCCAGATCCTAATCCCTCACTGTGTGAGAGAGGCTTCCTCAAATCACCATTACTATTTCTGTCTACCAACTTGTACCTATGTCTGATCCTTGATACTTCTACCAACTGAATTATTTTCTTCTTATCTGCTCTGTCCAGATCGCTCATGATTTTGAAAGCTTCTATCAAATCGCCTCTTGAAATGTCCCCATCAAAGAAAGCCCTGACTTCTACCATCTGTGTTTCTTACCACTGCAGCGATTCTCCTGAACCTTTCCTCTGTTCTCTCCAATATCTTCACAGCTGTCCTAATGTATGGTGCCCAGGCACTTCCGTTCCTGTGGATGTAATGTTTGTACATTGCCATAAATGTCTATTGGATACTTCAAAGCCATGAAAGCTACGCCTAGTTTCACTTCTTATGGGACATTACATGAGCAATGCCACATCAGATAAAATACTCTGTTGGAGGAAAAATAATACATTGAACCTAAGTCAACTCCACACTCCCCCTTCCCCTCCATATCCCTTGATTCCCTCAGTGTCTTACAATCTGCCAATCCCTATTTTGATTGTACCCAAGGATTGAGCATCCACAGGCCACTGGAGTATGGTATTCACAATCCCCTCAGTGCGGCAGCACGGTGGTTCAGTGGTTAGCACTGCTACCTCACAGCACTAGGGTCCCAGGTTCGAACCCAGCCTCGGGTGACTATCTGTGTGGAGTTTGCACATTCTCCGTGTCTGCGTGGGTTTCTTCCGGGTGCTCCGGTTTCCTCCCACAGTCCAAAGATGTGCAGGTCAGGTGAATTGGCCATGCTAAATTGTCCATAGTGTTAGGTCCATTAGTCAGAGGGAAATGGGTCTGGGTAGGTTACTCTTCAGAGGGTCAGTGTGGACTTGTTGGGCCGAAGGGCCTGTTTCCATACTGTAGGGAATCTAATCCAAAAATTGCTCCTTGCTGCAGTTCTAAGTTTCTGGCCCCTTATTCCAAGATTCAGCCCCTATTTCTAGACCCTCTCACCAGAGAAAACAACCTCTCGGTGTGTCTAAACTCCATAGAGTTATATGTATTTTTGTTTTGTTAATATCTCTCATTCTTCTAAATTTTCAGTCCCTCTGACCCCCTTCTTTTCTCTCACCAATTTGGCTGTTGCATGACCCATCAAAGAGCAGACCCTTCTAACCACTTCCTTCTCCTCTCCACCTCTTCAGAGCTTAGAAGTATGGACAAAATTAGGCATTCTTGCTCCTGGAGCCTGTTCTGTCTTCTTTAAAATCAGCCATCAAGCTCTGCCCATGGTACCAACCCTTTGGTCACCCGGCTTAATTCCATCTCTTTGCCCAGTTTTCCTTCCTCATCCTAGGGGTGAGACTCTGACCAGCATTTCCTGTTAGGAAAACTCCATTCTGAGAGTGCACTTGGTGGGAAACTGAGCCCCGCACACGTCGATTGTCTGCAAGATTGAGAAGCCATGCCAGAGTGCAGATCGGGTGCTTGAGTGAGATTGAGCAACACTGAGAGCTTAGCAGCATGGTGTAAACACAACAATCCCTCCATCAACATCAGCGAAATGAAGGAGCTTGTCATTGACTTCTGGAAGCAGAGCAGAGGGCACACCTTTGCCTGCATCAATGATGCTGAGGTGGAGATGGTCAACAGCATCAAGTTCCTGGGAGTGATGATCACCAGTCTGTCCGGGTCCACCCATGCCAATGCAATGGCCAAGGTGTCTCTACTTCCTCAGGAGGCTAAGGAAATTTGGCATATCCACAAGGATTCTTACCAAATTTTATAGATGCCCCATGGAAGGTGTCCTATCTGGATGCATCACAGCGTGGTTTGGCAATGCTCTTCCCAAGACCGCAAAAAAAAATACAGAATTGTAAACACAGCCCAATCCATCAGACAAACCAGCCTCCCATCTACTGACTCCATCTATACTTCCTGCCAACTCTGGAAAGCAACCAACATAATCAAAGACCCCTCCCACCCCGGTTACACTCTCTTCCAGCGGGCAGAAGATATAACATTTGTAGGCACATGCGAAAAAGTCCAAGAACAGCTTCTTCCCCGCTGTTATCAACTTTTGAACGGACCTCTCAAATGTTAACGCTGATCTCTTTTTCTCTCTCTGCAGCTGTGAGACTTATTCTGCACTCTGTTCTGCTACCCTGATGCACTTTGTATAGCCCACAAAACAATATTTCTCACTGTATCTCGGCATATGTGACAACAGCCAATCAACTTAGTTGTGTTCCTCCCAAACCCAGTCTCAGGACGGAGCAGACTGTGAGCATGTATCCTTCTAATCATGCCAACAATGCCAGCAAGTCCTTGTCCAATAATAGACGTTCTTTTAAAAAGAAAGTTAGCAGAATAAAACCTACAGCACAAGCTGTTCTGTACAGGGCACTGTACTGGCAGTAACGGAAGAGTCAAAGCATCTAGCCTGTGAGATTGTCTTCATTGCCATGTTAAAAGTGTGAAGAAGAATGAGGTCAACTGCTTTGCGATCAAAGTACAAACAATGCATACTTAAACAGCAATTAACTTGAACAGAAAGTACAACTCACAACTTCGACCGTAAAACCCTTTGGTTATAAAATGTAATGTCAAAGCCAATCCTAGCCTTTGTTTCATGTTTTGTAACAAACACCTAGTGATTCCAACAAAGGTTGTAAAGACCTTTGCATCAAATAAAGTCCATTTACAGTGATGTTCTGTTCTTGTGAGTAAACACACAGGTGAATACTTGCTTTTTCTTAATCAGAAGTGGAACGTGCTCTCCGGAGGAAGGTTATAACAAAAAAAAAACTAGCTGGGATGCCTATATTGTGGATTGTTTATAACTGGCAAATGCGCGAACAGGAGCAGAAAGCATGGCTCATTTTGCAAGATCCCACTCGATCCCTCGTTTGAAGCTAGGCGTCAGTCGAAGGAAGCATGTATCAAAGGCAGGTCTGATAATCCAAACTCCTCACATTGTAAGTCAGGCTCCGTTAACCCTCCAAGTTTTTTTGTTTGAAGTGCATGGCACAGAAATAGGTCACTGGGATAATTTTGTCCCTGTTGTCTCTTTGTTAGAACAATGAATATTTAATCTCTTTCTCGGCTTCACATGACGGGGACAGGGTTAGATTTTGAAGGCACATTGCATAAGTTGAACTTGGAGTTCTTTAAGAATGGGAGATTTGGGGACTTTTCTGATTGAGCTGTTTGAAATGTTTATTGAGTGGGTAAATACAGTGGATGAATTAGTGTGGAAGCAAAAATGGCAGTCAAAATCAAAATTAAAGCTGGTTCATTCAGGAACAGCATCTTCTCAGAAACCTGTGAATGTTGGAGCAATTAGGGTTTTCTTGACTGAGAGGTTTTTATGAGGTAAATCTATCCGGGGATAGTGAGCAAAAACAGATTAATGGATTTGGGGCACAGGTCAAACATGATCTAATACCAAACTAGACCAGGCTGAAGGGGCTGAATAGCCTCCTTTTCAGCTGACTCCTCTTCAAAACACAATCGTTTCTGACATAGCTGCATGTGGCAAAGACTTGCAAAGGTGTCCTTTTGCTTTGATTCTTCTTGGGCAGTACAAATGTAACAGGGAGAATAGTGAGGACACTACAGCTCAGGCTGTAGACAGCAAGCAGAGTTCCAAAACAATCAAATGTATTTATCAAGAATTGTATGCAATGTTTTGCAAATGTTTAATATTATGTTATAGCTTAGAATCATCTTTTACAGGGTACGTGTACTTCCAATGCCTTCAGGCAATTATTGCTGTTGACATAGGAAACACTTTCAGATCTGTGTTCACTGCTCATTATCGAGTGGATCCTGACATTTCAAAGGGAAGTTTTCTCACTAACCAAAGCTATTTAAGGTTCCTCCATTTTGCCCTGCTGCATGTCTGCAGTTCCTGACTCTTGCCTGGCAGTGACAGTCCTGAACGATTTCCCAGGTGTAAAATGCAAACATTTGGAGAGCAGAGAAGGAAAAGCCTGCATTTCTATGGCACCTGTCACAACCTCAGGGAGTCCCAAAGCGCTTTGTAATCAGTGAAGTACTTTGTGAAGTATAGTCACAGCTGTAATGTACAAAATATAGCAATCAACTTGCACATGATCAGCTCTTCCAAACAGCAGTGCAGTGATAGTGTTGGAATTTGGGGACAGAAAAAGAAATGTGTAACTTGCACTTGTTCCAACTCAACAAAATAGGTTCACTGGTTCATTTTCACAGTCAACCCTGTCTGGTTGAAATGTAAACACAGTCAGGCAGTTGGCTGTCAATCATCACTAATTGGTGCATTTTCCTTGGCAACATCTCGGGTTATCGGGTTCAATTCCCGCCTCAGGTGACTGACTGTGTGGCGTTTGCACGTTCTCCCCATGTCTGCATGGTTTTCCTCCGGGTGCTCCGGTTTCCTCCCACAGTCCAAAGATGTGCAGGTCAGGTGAATTGGCCATGCTAAATTGCCCGTAGTGTTAGGTAAGGGGTAAATGTAGGGGTGTGGGTGGGTTGCGCTTCGGCGGGTCGGTGTGGACTTGTTGGGCTGAAGGGCCTGTTTCCACACTGTAATGTAATGTAATGTAATCTAATCTAATCTAATCTCGACTGATTTTGCAGATCTTTGAGGAGAAAGTGAGGTCTGCAGATGCTGGAGATCAGAGATGGAAATGTGTTGCTGGAAAAGCGCAGCAGGTCAGGCAGCATCTAGGGAACAGGAGAATCGACGTTTCGGGCATTAGCCCGTCCTGAAGAAGGGCTAATGCCCGAAACGTCGATTCTCCTGATTTTGCAGATCACCTGTTTCGGTCATAAATGTCGGCCTTGACAAAAAGGAAGATTTCCCCTTCTGTTCTTTGAAATAATGCAACAGATTTTCTATGCCCAATTTAGAGGATAGGCAGTCTCAGTTTAACACCAATTTTGGAAAGGCAACATCACCGACAGTGCAGCATTCCCCTCAATGCACAGAAGGTCAGCCGAGATTTTGCCTTTTCCTCTGTGGAAATGAATAGTGCACTCACAACCTTTCAGCTCACATGTGTTTGTGCTATCAACGAATCATCATCAATATTATATGAATGATTTAATTAAACTGTGGGTGTGGCAATCTGAAACAAAACAGAAATTGCTTTAAAACTTAGCAGGTCTGGCAGCATCTGTGGAGATGGAAACAGAGTTCATGTTTTGAGTCCAGTGATGTTAATACTGCTTTCTCACCACAGATGTTACTGGACCTGCTGAGTTTCTCCAGCAATTTCTGTTTTTGTTATACGAATAGTTGTTTGGTACCACAGAAGTTGGATAATGCTGACGAATAATAAATTTTATTGGAACTTTTTGTCTGTGCTCAACAGGACAATTTGTAAGAGTTCCCGTTCAAGGGAAAGCCAACATTTATGAGAGGAAAGCACTGATTGGCTGGCGAGTGGATTGTGATCGGTAGAGATGTTGCCATGGAAAATGCACCAGTCAGTGATGATTGACAGCTAACTGCCTGACCTTATTTACATGTTAACCAAATAGGTTGACTGTGAAAATCAATCAGTGAATGGCTGTCACCTATTTTGCTGAGTTGAAAGAAGTGTATTTACATGTTTTTTTCTGTCTGCAAATTTTATCAATACTATAGGGCAGCACGGTGGCACAGTGGTTAGCACTGTTGCCTCACAGCGCCAGAGACCCGGGTTCAATTCCCGCCTCAGGCGACTGACTGTGTGGAGTTTGCACGTTCTCCCCGTGTCTGCGTGGGTTTCCTTCGGGTGCTCCGGTTTCCTCCCACAGTCCAAAGATGTGCAGGTCAGGTGAATTGGCCATGCTAAATTGCCTGTAGTGTTAGGTAAGAGGTAAGTGTAAATATAGGGGTAGGGGTATGGGTGGGTTGTGCTTCGGCGGGTCGGTGTGGACTTGTTGGGCCGAAGGGCCTGTTTCCACACTGTAATGTAATCTAATCTAAAAAAAAAATCTAATCTATAGAGAGAATGCAAAGTAATGCATTGCAGGTTAATTTTTACTTTGGCTGACATTGTTTGTCTGTATAAACCTTAAAATAACCCCTCCTTAACAACTTTGTATTGTATGCATTCTTCTTGTACAGTCTTGCTGAGGGCTAGACAAGGATGAGGGCTTCACTGTGGTATATTTCAACCCTTATTTGAGAACAGTACAGCAGGATTCTGTGGACTCTCTCAAAGAGTCATTATTACAGGAGTAAAGAGTGTCAGTTGTGCTGTAATGTCAGTTTGTTGTTTTTGAACAGAGGCTTCAGTGGAAGTGTTGCATGTGAGGAAGTCATTAGATTAGCAAATGTTTTTTTTTAGAAGTTCCTGGCTGTTACATGGAAAGCTGGTGCCAGTTCTGGGAACTGTCAAACAAAATATATGAGAGTATTACCAAACAAATATTCAAGCATGCTACCCTTCATGTATTGTTTCTGTAAGGAAGAGGCATATCTTTTTAAAGTGCTTTATCACACCCTCAGGATATCCCAAGTGCTCCATGTACTATTTGAAACACAGTGCTTTGAAACGCAGACCCATTACGACAAAAGCAGTAGCTGATTTGTATTTGATGAAGGTGTTGTGACCAGCAAATCAGATGAGTGCTGGTTGAGGGAGGAGTGTTGGGCAGGACGCTGGAAGAGCTCCCCACTTGCCTTCATTGGCACGTTTTCTTCCAAACTGAATAGTTCTTTTTGTCCTCGGCTCTTCCATCTGTGAAGGAAAGGAATTGTGTCTGCAGCAGTGCGGAAAAATGAACTGTTAGAAGTTTCAGTCCTTCAGCTCAATTATCTCAGCTCCTTGCTGAAGTCATCGAAAACAAACCCACTGCCTCCTCTCTCACTTCATGGGCTTATATCTTTCTATACTTCAAGCATTGAATTTTTATTGTAAGTCATTTGCTGCTTCAAAGCTTTTAAAGAAGTCTGGAAAATAATCAAGAAAGCCAAAGGAACTCTTACCAAAGGAACAGGCCCAAGGAATTGAATGGCCTACTCTTGTCCCTATATTCCTAATTTCATACAAATCTTTTAAAAATATCTAATTGCCGTATAAAAGGAGGTAACATTATAACCAACATAAACACACAGACAATGGTGTGCGTTAACCTTGTGACAAAATTATGAGCTTTTTATATGTTTCTCGCGCTGGTGAATGGGGTGTGGCCAACACTGTAAAAAAATGTTACGCAAAGCATGTTGCAACTTCTGTGTAACCAAGCACTAGTATGCCAAAAGCTATGTTGCCCACCTGGTGCCAGGGTCAAGGGCATCTCCTCAGGGTTGGTTCAGCAACTTTGAGCAGGAGGGGAACAATCTATCTTGATGTGCTCCATGAGAAATCCAACAATCGTGATGAGACTAAGAAAGAGATTTTGTTGGGGGGGGGTGGGAGCGTGAGCAGCTCGAGGCTCAGTTAGGAAACAGAAACACAAAGGCAATGATTTTTTGGATTACATTCAGAGCAAACTTTCATAGGGTAAATAAGATTAGAGAGTTGATTAGGGTAAGGAAAGGGTTTCATTTCATGAAGCACTCGTGCCCCTGGGGAAACAGGAAACTTTACAATTGTCGTGGACTTCATCTGAACCGCACTGTAATGATGAATTGTAAAAGTAATAAAGAAGAAAGGACATAAAAATAAATAGTTGGGAGTAGGGCTCATCGGATTTGAGATCTAGAAAATTAAAGAGAAACATCAAAGCAATACTGTACTGTTAGATTGCGATGTTGTTAATGAAAACCTGAGTGTGACAGAGAGAGACTGTGCAAACATAAGAGTGTAAAAGCAATAAGGCCAAAGTAGAGAATAACAGCAAAAAAGACAGAATTTAAAGGCTCTTTATGTGATTGCATGCAACATTTGTCATCAGATGGATGAAATAAATTGGAATGAATGAGTATGATAAGATAGCTATTACAGAGAAAGGATTGTAAAGGATTATTGAAAGGTGTTCTGGAAGAACCAAAAGAAGCGAAAATGAGGTGGGGTAGCTCTGATAATGAAGGCTGAGATCAGTACAGTCTGAAGGAATTATCTTGTTTCAGAAGGGAAAATGTAGCATCAATTTAGGTGGAGATGAGAAATCACAAACTCAAGAAGTTACTGGTGGGAGTGGTTTGTAAGGCCTCTGACAACAGCTACACTGTAGGGCAGAGTATAAACCAAGAAATTACAGAGGCTTGTCAGAAAAGAATTGCATTAATTATGGGGGATTTGAATCTTCTTATTGATTGTCAGAAGTAGCCTGGATGATGAGTTCCCAGAATATAGTCTAGACTATTCTTCAGAACAATGCTTTTGGAATCAACTGGGAAACAGGCTGTTTTTAGTCCCGGTAGAGCAGGATTCATTAATATAGAATCCTTTACGGAAGAGTAAACAATAGAATTCTAGAGTCAGTTTGAATTATCGAGGTTTGGATATGAATCTACTATTTAGAACTGAGGTAAAGGCAATTGCAAGGGTATAAATATGGAGCTGGCTGTATGGTATGGGAGAGTGGGTTGAAAGGTAAGATGGTAGGGGAGCACTGGTGGGCTTTTAAAGAGCTGCTTCACACCTCTGAACAAAGATTCACTCAATTGAGACAGTATGACGTGTGAGAAGGATGCACCATCCTTGGATAACTAAGGAAATAAAAGATGTGGCTGATTGATCAGTGGTGGGTTTGTTGTTGGAGGTGATTCTGAAAGATAGGATTTACATGCATATGGACAGGCAAAGAATGATTAAGGATAGGCAGCATGGTTTTGTGTGAGGGAAATCGTGTCTCTCAAACTTGATTGAGATTTTTGAGGAAGTAATCAAAAAGATTGATGAGGGATGAGTGGTAGACATTGTTTACTTGGATTTTAGTAAAGCATTTGTCAAGGTTCCGCATGACAGACTAGTAACTAAAGTTAGGTCACACAGGATTCAGAAAAGAACTTGTCAATTAAGTACAAAATTGTTTTTCAGATTGGAGGCCTGTGACCAACAGTGTTCCATAGGGATTGGTACTGGGTCCACTTTTGTTTATCATTTATATAAACGATTTGAATGAGAATGTAAGAAGCGTGGTTAGTAAGTTTGTGGATACCACCGCAATTGGTGGTATAGTGGACAATGAAGAAGGGTATCTAAGATTACAAAGAGCTCCCAATCAATTTGGTCAATGAGCTGAGGAGTGGTTGATAGAGTTTAATTTGAATAAATTCGAGATATCGCATTTTGGTAAAACAAACAAGGGCAGGCCTTATACAATTAATGTTGGGGCCTTGGTTAGTGTTGTAGAACACAGAGACCTAGGGGTTCAGGTACATCGTTCTTTGAAATTTGTATCACAGTAGACAGGGTGGTTAAGAAGGCATTTAGCACACTTGCCTTCATTGCTCAGACCATTGAGTATAGGAGTTGGAACATCATGTTGAGGTTGTACAAGACATTGATGAAGCCTCTTCTGAAGCATTGTTAGCAGTTCAGGACACCCTGTTATAGGAAGGATATTATTAAACTGGAGCAGGTTCAGAAGAGATTTACCAGGATGTTGCCAGGAATGAAAAGCTTGCGTTTTAAAACGAGGCCGGATAGGTTGGGTCTTTTTTGCTGGAGTGTAGGAGGTTGAGGGGTGACCTTATAGAAGTTTATAACATCATGAGGAGCATAGATGAGGTGAATAGCAAAGTTGGAGGAGGGAATTGTTGCTAGAACTGTGCAGAGCATTGGTGAGACCATAGTTGGAAGAGTTCAAAACTAGAGGAGAAAGATTTTAAAAAAACACATGAGGGGCAACTTCTTTACACAGAGTGGTTTGTGTGTGGAATGAACTGCCAGAGGAAGTGGTGGATGCTGGTACAGTTAAAACATTTCAAAGACGTTTAGATAAATACATGATAAGGTGATTTCAACTTCCCAAACTTCCAATCAAACATTGATTGGAAGCTCTTTAGATCAAGTAGATTGGATGGGGCGGTGTTTGTGCAGTGTGTCCAGGAAGCTTTTCTAACTCCGTATGTAGATTGCCCGACCAGAGGGGAGGCCATATTGGATTTGGTACTTGGTAACGAACCGGGACAAATGATGGGCTTGTTAGTGGGTGAACGTTTTGGTGATGGTGACCACAATTCTGTGATTTCACCTTGGTTATGGAGAGAGATAGGTGCGTGCAACAGGGTAGGTTTTACAATTGGGGTAAGGGTAAATACGATGCTGTAAGACAGGATCTGAGGAGCATAAGTTGGGAGCATAGGCTGTCAGGGAAGGATGTCGTGGAAATGTGGAACTTTTTCAAGGAACAGATACGACGTGTCCTTGATATGTATGTACCTGTCAGGCAGGAAAGAGATGGTCATGTGAGGGAACCTTGGTTGACGAGGGAGGTTGAATGTCTTGCAAAGAGGAAGAAGGAGGCTTACATAAGGTTGAGGAAACAAGGTTCAGACAGAGCATTGGAGGGATACAGGGTTGCCAGAAGGGAGCTGAAGAAAGGGATTAGGAGAGCTAAGAGAGGGCATTGATAGGATCAAGGATAACCCCATGGCATTTTATGCATATGTGAGAAACATGAGAATGACGAGAACGAGGGTAGGTCCGATCAAGGACAGTAGTGGGAGACTGTGTATTGAGTCGGAAGAGGGTGGGTTGTGCTTCGGCCGGTCGGTGTGGACTTGTTGGGCCGAAGGGCCTGTTTCCACACTGTAAGTAATCTAATCTAATCTAATATGAGATAAGTGAGGTCTTGAATGAGTACTTTTCTTCAGTATTTACAAACGAGAGGGACCGTATTGTTGAAGAGGAGAGTGTGAAATGGACTGGTAAGCTAGAGATACTTGTTAGGAAGGAAGATGTGTTGGACATTTTGAATAACTTGAGGATAGACAAGTCCCCCGGGCCTGACGGGATATATCCTAGGATTATGTGGGAAGCAAGAGAGGAAATTGCAGAGCCATTGGCAATGATCTTTTCGTCTTCACTGTCAACAGGGGTGGTACCAGGGGACTGGAGAGTGGCGAATGTTGTGCCCCTGTTCAAAAAAGGGAATAGGGATAACCCCGGGAATTACAGGCCAGTTAGTCTTACTTCGGTGGTAGGCAAAGTAATGGAAAGGGTACTGAGGGATAGGATTTATGAGTATCTGGAAAGACACTGCTTGACTA
The DNA here is from genome assembly GCF_037043375.1 of Chiloscyllium plagiosum. Lineage (NCBI taxonomy): Eukaryota > Metazoa > Chordata > Chondrichthyes > Orectolobiformes > Hemiscylliidae > Chiloscyllium > Chiloscyllium plagiosum. The sequence continues at coordinate 51,967,225 of NW_028270161.1, forward strand.
GGGACAGCCAGCACGGATTTGTGAAGGGTAGGTCTTGCCTTACAAGTCTTATTGAATTCTTTGAGGGTTAACGATAGGGTTCTTAGTGTGGTGGAGGAACAGAGGGATCTTGGGGTCTATGTTCATAGATCTTTGAAAGTTGCCACTCAGGTGGATAGAGCTTATAAGAAGGCCTATGGTGTATTAGCGTTCATTAGCAGAGGGATTGAATTCAAGAGTCGTGAAGTGATGTTACAGCTGTACAGGACTTTGGTTAGGCCACATTTGGAGTACTGTGTGCAGTTCTGGTCGCCTCTCTTTAGGAAAGATGTGGAAGCTTTGGAGAGGGTGCAGAGAAGATTTACCAGGATGTTGCCTGGAATGGAGAATAGGTCGTACAAGGATAGGCTGAGTGTGCTAGGCCTTTTCTCATTGGAACGGAGAAGGATGAGGGGTGACTTGATAGAGGTGTATAAGATGATCAGGGGAATAGATAGAGTAGACAATCAGAAACTTTTTCCCCGGGTACAACAGAGTGTTACAAGGGGACATAAATTTAAGGTGAAGGGTAGAAGGTATAGGGGAGATGTCAGGGGTAGGTTCTTTACCCAGAGAGTGGTGGGGGCATGGAATGAGCTGCCTGTGGGAGTGGCAGAGTCAGAATCATTGGCGAACTTTAAGTGGCAATTGGATAGGTACATGGATGGGTGCTTAAGCCAGGACAAATGTTCGGCACAACATCATGGGCCGAAGGGCCTGTTCTGTGCTGTATTGTTCTCTGTTCTATGTTCTCTAAGGAAAGGTTTGGAGGGATATGACTCAAATGTAATCGGGTGGGACTAGTTTAGTTTGCGAACATGGACTGGTTGGACTGAAGAGTCTGTTTCCATGCTGTATGACTCTCAGAGAAAAGATGTACAATGCGACACAGATAACTGCGAAGACTGTGAAAGCTTTAGAAACCAGCAAGTGATGACTAAAAGAAATTTGAGAATGAAAGGAAACTAACCAGAAATCTAAAGGCCATCAGTAAATGCTTCGTCATGTATATAGTAGGGAAGTAGTGGCCTGTCCCTGCCGCTTCCGGTTGTCAGTTTCAGCTGTCCGCTGTAGTGGCCGGTATATTGGGTCCAAGTCTATGTGTTTGTTGATGGAGTTTGTGGATGACAACTGGAAGCGGCAGGGACAGGCCACTATAAATGCCGGAAGAAACACCACAGAAGCGCTTCACAGGAGGCTCCCAAGCACTGAGGATGTCACCTAGACAGGGGACGAAACGTTTGCAACAAAAACTTCCAGCTCGGCGAACAGAACCACAGCATTATTATGGTGTTACATAAAGGTTATTGACAAAGTAATGGTTTTGAGGGTGATTTATTAACATGGAGAGGGGATTGGCTAACCAACAGGAAACCAAGATTGATAACTGGGTAAGTTTCAGGTTGGCAAACTAACTAACCTCAGGCGACTGACTGTGTGGAGTTTGCACGTTCTCCCCGTGTCTGCGTGGGTTTCCTCCGGGTGCTCCGGTTTCCTCCCACAGTCCAAAGATGTGCAGGTCAGGTGAATTGGCCATGCTAAATTGTCCGTAGTGTTAGGTAAGGGGTAAATGTAGGGGTTATGGGTGGGTTGCGCTTCGGCGGGGCGGTGTGGACTTGTTGGGCCGAAGGGCCTGTTTCCACACTGTAAGTAATCTAATCTATTGGAGTGCCACAGTGATCAAAACTTGGCTGGGGGAGCTGAAATATTTATGATCTTTGTTAGTGACCCATATGAAAGGAATGGCTGTATTGTAGCCATATTTTCCGATGATATAGAGATAGGTAGGAACACGAGTTCTGAGGAGAATACAAAGGTGTCAGCAAAGTCAGATAAATCGTTTAAGTGGATGTGTCAAAATCTGGCAGTTGAAGCTAAATGTAGATCTGTATGATCAAACCCTTTGGCTGGAAGAGTAGCAAAGCAAAATATTATTTAAATTAATAGCGATTGCAGTATGCTGTAGTGCAGAGGGATCTGTGTACCTTTGTTCATGAATTACAAGAATTTAGCATGCCAGTACAGTAAGTAATTAGTAAGACAATGCAATATTGGCTTTTATTGCAATGGGGTTGATATATAAAAGTGGAGAATTGTTGCTAGAACTGTGCAGAGCATTGGTGAGGCCATACTTGGAGTACTGTGTATAATTTTGGCTCCTTGCTTAAAGAATGATACATACTTTAGAAACCGTTCAGAGGAAGTTAATTGGGCTGACTCCCGGGGCTGAAATCATTTGTCTTATGAGGAAACATTGAGCAGGTGAGGCCTTAATGTATGGGAGATTAGAAGAATTAGGGGTGAATTTGTCACAGCATGTCAGATTTTGAGGAGGTTTGACAAGGGAGGTACTGGAAGATCTTTCCTCTCCGGGTGGAATCTCAAACAAGGGGACAGGGTTTGATATAAAGGTGCCATACACCTAAAATGGGGATGAGGATGAATTTCTTCTTGTAGAGGTTGTTAGTATTCTGAATTAGTAGTGGACGCTCGATCATTGAATCCATTCAAGTCTGAGTTAGATGTTTGATTGTTAAGGGATTTAAAAGCTATGGGGACTGGCAGGAAAGTGGATTAAGGTTCTAATCAGATCAGCCATGATCTTATTAAATGGCGGAGCAGGCTTGATACACTAAAAGGCTAAGTCCCACTTTATTTATTGCAATCTTATGGTCCTATGAATATAGTGCTCTTAGTATTCATGTAACTTCTTAGATTAAGCCTAGTGGGGTAGTGTCATTTCTCGATCTCTGGGGCAAAGGTTACAGGTCAATTTCCAACCTGCTGCAGAGGTGTGTCATAACATACCCAAACTGACTGATCAAATAAAGTTTCTCAGACAGTTCCCCTGTGCCTGTGATGCCCTGACATGCATTTGGGACAGGGGCTAAAACAATCACAGCTCTATGTGGTCACCTCTCGGCCTTCTGCGCTCCAATGAAAAAGGTCCCAGCCTGTCTAGCCTATTTTTATAACTCAAATACTCCATTCTCAGCAACATCCTGGTAAAGCTCTCCTGAACCCTCTCCAGCTTAATAATATCCTTCCTATAACAGGGCAACCAGAACTAGACACAGTACTCCCAGAAAAGGCCTCACTAATGTCCTGTATAACCTCAATATGACTTCCCTACTCCAATACTCAAGGGTCTGAGCAATGAAGGCAAGCCTGCGAAATGCCTTCTTAACCATCCTGTCTATCTGTGATGCAAATGTCAAAGAATTATGTACCTGAATCCTTGGTGACAGTTTTGGAGTTACAAGGTAACAGAAGATCCAAATACAATTGGATTCCCTATTGCTCTTCACACCTAGAGCTGTGATCATTTTAGGCTGAATAGGCTGGGCACCTTTTTCACTGGAGGGTCGGAGGTTGAGGGGTGACCTTATAGAGGTTTAAAAAATCATGAGGGATATGAATAAGATGAATGGCAGGTGTCGTTTCCCTCGGTTTGGGGATTTCAAGATGAGGGGGGGATATTTTTAACGAGAGATGAGAAAGATTTAAAATAGATATGAGGTGCCTTTTTTTTTAAACACAGAGTGGTTCATGTCTGGAATGAGCTTGTCACAATTTTGCTCTTCCATTGCTTTACTTTCATGTAGGAGAAAGACATACAGAAATCTTATATAAACCCACTCAGAATTATCAAAGGCTGCATTACACGCATGTGTGAGCATGAATATCATTGACCATATGATTGGAGTTTAAAAGCATAAACAGTTGGTAAGTTCATAAGCTATAGGAGCAGAATTAGGCCATTCAGCCCAACGGGTCTGCTCCACCATTCGATCATGACTGATATGCTCCTCACCCCCATTTTCCTGCCTTCTCTCCATATCCCTTCAACCCATTACCAAATAAAAATCTGTCAAACTCCTCCTTAAATTTACGCACTGTCCCAGCATCCATTGCACTTTGGGTGGCAAATTCCACAGATTCACAACCCTTTGGGAGAAGGTAGTTTCTCCTCAGCTCTGTTTTAAATTTGTTATCCCTTATCCTAAGACTATAACCTCACGTCCCAGAATGCCCCACAAGCGGAAGCATCCACTCCATGTCTATTTTATCCACACCTTTTATCATCTTGAAAACCTCAATTTGATCTCCCCTTATTCATCTAAATTCCAGAGAGTACAGGCCTAAACTGTTCAATCTTTCTTCTTACAACAAACCCCTCATCTCTGGGATCAATCTAGTGAACCTCCTCTGAACTGCCTCCAATGCCACTACAACTCCTCAAATAGGGGGACCAAAACTGTGCACAATACTCCAGGTGCGTCCTCACAAATACCATATATAGTTGCAACAATACATCCTTACCTTTATATTCTATTTCTTTATCTATAAAAGTCAACATTCCATTCACTTTATTATCTGCTGTACCTGCATTCTAGTTTTGTGTGACCCATTACAGTAATCTTATCGAAACATTAGATCATGAGGGATGGAGTGGGTACCAGGAGAATGTCTCCTTAGGAGAGGGAGAGTAAAGCTAGTGAAGACAGTTGAAGAATTAGAGAGATCTTACATATAAAAGGGGAATGAGGAGAGTTTTGTTTCTGAGAGGAACCTTAAAGTGAGGAATAATCTTCCCCAGAGGCTAGGTCTTGAATAGGTTAGGTTTTTAACAGCAGTCAATTACTGTGGGAGACAGACAAGAAAGTGAAGCTCAGACCAAATCCAGATCAGTCATGATCTTGTTAAATGTTGGAACACGTTCAATTGGCCGACTCCTGCTCTGAAATCCTGCATTTTGTTTTCATTGGATGAGCATTGTTGGCTAGGCCAGTATTTACTGTCATTCCCAGAGGACCGTTAAGAGTCAATTGCATTGCTGTGGACCTGGAGTCATATGTAGTCCAGACCAAGTAAGGATGGCAGTTTTTTCCCTGGGGGACATTGGTGAACCAGATGATTTTTCTTGACAATCGTTTCATGGTCATCATTATACTCTTAATTCCAGACTTTTTTCAATTGAATTCAAATTCCATCATCTGCCATAGCAGGATTTGAATCCAGTGATAATACCACTCGGCAATTGATTATATTCCTATGATTGTATCATTAAAGGTTTGGCATTGAAATCTGTTGTCAGGTCTTCTGCAAACTGCTTTCGAAAGAATGGAACTTAACCAACTTGTCATTGCAGAGTGCTTTGGAAACAAATGTAAATTAGCATCTAGTGTGTTGAATGTTGAAAATGGAACTCAGTGCTTACTGGTTGCACCCTGTCTTTGGATTGAGTCTTTTGTATAACTAAATCCCTGGAGGTTTTTGACAGGATGAGCAATAGGTTCAGAGTTAGGTGGGCTGCATGCGGAATAGGTCCAGAATGCAGACCAAAACTCTTTCTATTTTGCTTCAACAGTGCACTGCACTTAACTTTAATTCATTCACACATGGGGCGTGGGCGCTGCTGGGTGGGGCAGCATTTATTGACCATCCTTGCTTGCCCTTGAGAAAGTGGTGGTGAGCTGCCTTCTTGAACCTCAGCAGTCCATGACACTGTAGGTAGACCCACAATGCTGTTAGGGAGGGCGTTCTAGCATTTTGACCCAGTGACACTGAAGGAATGATGATATATTCCCAAGTCAGGATGGTGAGTGGCTTGGGGGGGAACTAGTCTGGGGTGGTATGCCCATGTAATTGCTACCGTTGTGTTTCTGGATTGTTGTGATTGTCAGTTTGGAAGGTGCTGTCTCAGAAACCTTGATGAATTTTGACAATGCATCTTGTAGTTAGTACACACTGCTGCTACTGAGCAACATTGGTGGAGTGAGTGAGTGTTTGTGGATATGGTGCCAATCAAGTGGGTTGTTTTGTCCTGGATGGTGTTAAGCTGCTCGAGTGTTATTGCAGCTGTACCCATCCAGGCAAGTGGGGAGTATTCCATCACACTCCTGTCTTGTGCTTTGGACAGGCTTTGGGGAGAGGCAAGATGAATTACTCAGTGCAGGATTCCCAGCCTTTGACTTGCACTTGTAGCCATAGTATTTACATGGCTAACCCAATGTGGTTTCTAGTTAACTGTAACCTTCCCTCCCCCACTGCGATTCCCACAGATTTTAAAAGGAAGCCCATGGTTGTGACAGTTGCTTTCTATAACTTATCTGAGTTAGATTGTTAGCTTACTGGTGAGTTCTGTGTCTTAGATTGCTGCAGACAGAGCTGATTTAAACTTAATTTGTGTAGAACCAAATGATTTTCATCACATCAACTTTGATTCAAAACCTAATCCTGGATTTAACTCCACATGTTAGAGTTCTGTTCACCGAGCTGGGAATTTGTGTTGCAGACGTTTCGTCTCCTGTCTAGGTGACATCCTCAGTGCTTGGGAGCCTCCTGTGAAGCGCTTCTGTGATCTTTCCTCTGGCATTTGTCGTGGTTTGAATCTGCCGCTTCCGGTTGTCAGTTCCAGCTGCCCACTGCAGTGGTCGGTATATTGGGTCCAGGTCAATGTGCTTATTGATTGAATCCGTGATTCAATCAATAAGCACATCGACCTGGACCCAATATACCGACCACTGCAGTGGGCAGCTGGAACTGACAACCGGAAGCGGCAGATTCAAACCACGACAAATGCCGGAGGAAACATCACAGAAGCGCTTCACAGGAGGCGCCCAAGCACTGAGCATGTCACCTAAACAGGAGACGAAACGTCTGCAACACAAATTCCCAGCTCGGCGAACACAACCACAACAATGAGCACCCGGGCTACAATCTTCTCACAAACCACATGTTAGACTCCTAGAATCCCTACAGTGTGGAAGCAGGCCATTGCCGGAGGGCATCCCACCCAGACCCACCCCACGAACTTATCTTTCTAACTCTACATTTTCCCATGGCTCAATCACTGAACCTGCACATGCCTGGACACTACAGGCAATTTGGCACAGCTAACCCACCTCATGTGCAAATTCCACAAAGACACTCGCCCAAGGGTGGAATCGAACTCAGGTCTCTGTTTCTGTGAGGCAGCATCGAGTCAGAAAGTCATACAGCATGGAAACAGACCCTTCGGTCCGACTGGTCCATGCCAACCATGTTCGCAAACTATACTAGTCCCACTTGCCTACACTTGGCCCATATCCCTTAAAACCTTTCCTATTCCTAAACTTATCCAAATGTCTTTTAAATGTTTTGACTGTACCTGCATCCACCATTTCCTCTGGCAGTTCATTCCACACACAAACCGCTCTCTGTGTAAAAACATTGCCCCCCATGTCCTTTTTAAATCTTTCTCCTCTCACCTTAAAAATACATGGTTTTGAGCTCCCCCACCCTAGGGAAAAGACCCTTGTCATTCATCTTATTGAATCCCATCATGAGTTTATAAACCTCTATAAGGTAACCCCTCAAACTCCTGTGCTCCAGTGAAAACGATTCCAGTCTATTTTTATGTCTCAAGCCCTCCTGGCAATATCCTGGTAAGTCTTTTCTGAACCCCCTCCAGTTTAATAGTATCCTTCCCATAATAGGGCAGCTTTCCAGTTCAATAATTTCAAAACTTTTTCACATTTCCTTATTTTGTTCAAAAATACTTGCGATTCAAAAAAAGGAAACCACACAAGGTTTATCCAATTCTGATTAATTGTCTGCTTTTGTTCTGAAGATGGCAGTGGAACTGGTTTGTCACTGATCTGTTGAAGGTTGACTCATCGTCCTTTTTGTAAGTTGGATGCAAGTTGACTTGAGAAATGGTGCTGAGGTTTGGCAGACTTAGTTATCAACTACAAGCAACGTATTCCCGTCCATACTCACAAGGCAATGCATCAACCTTTCGTTGCAATTTGATTTTCCATATCGTATTTATGTAATTCTTCTCTACTGCTATGTTTGCTGTGGACTATTTAGCAGAATGCTAGTCTAGCTAAGCACTCATGGCTGTGCAAGGGGGAAGGATGGTGAGATTTTGCGTGCACCCTTCTACCCTCCTCAATCTTTGAGTTGGAAGACTTGGCTGTTGTAAGTGTTTTGTTTAATAGCCTGACCGATGCCCACCTTTTGAAGATGATCTTTTTGACCAAGGGATTGTACTAATTTGGGTATCACATCCTCTCTATTTCTAAACCACAGCACCCATTGCACAACATATCAGAAAAGTACACCTTATCTTTGTACACTGTTTTGCTTGCAATACTTCCTTGTCTTACAGTGAATTTGCAGATAGTTATAATTACATTTGCTGACTGTAAGCTGTTGAGGACGCCCTGTGACTGAGGCAGTAGCATCTATTGCTCTGTAAAGGGAGAGCCAGATGCAGTACCCCGAATCCAGCTGTTTGAAAATGGGAATTTGTCCAGAAACCACACACTGTTCTCTCTGGAACTGTTCCACTTTTCCAGCAGTTATGTGACTTACCCAATCTATTTGCATTCAGCAGCCTGTGCTTTGCATGTTCTAATTTATTCACAAAATAGTGGTGTGGACCTTACACTAAAAACGGATGGTTTAAACATCGAACCAGGAATCTATCATGGATTCATCCATACTGGCAAACAGGCAATCCAAAATCCAGGCAACACCAAGATCGTACATAGCCTTGGTCATGAGAATGCTGGGTTTCAGTCACCATACCTTTTGTAGGTCGGAGGAAGAAAATACTTAATAAGCAGTTGGAGTTATTTTTAATCAACTGGTTTGGGTATGTAATGACACACCACTGGCTGGCACGGTGGCCCAGTGGCCCAGTGGCTAGCACTACTGCCTCACAGCGCTCAGGATCTGGGTTCGATTCCACCCTCGGGTGACTGTCTGTCTGTCTGTGTGGAGTTTGCACATTCTCCCCATGTCTGTGTGGGTTTTCTTTGGGTGTTCTGGTTTCCTCCCTCAATCCAAAGATGTACAGGTTAGGTGGATTGGCCATGCTAAATTGTCCATGTTGTCCAGGGATATGTAGGCTAGGTGGATTAGCCATAGGAAATGCAGGGTTGCAGGGATGGAGTGGGTCTGGGTGGAATGCCCTTCGGAGGTTTGGTGTGGACTCGATGGGCTGAATTACCTGCTTCTACACTGTAGGGATTCTGTGATTTCTGGGCAAGTGGACCTTAGACTCAGAACTACTGGCCCAGAGGTAGGGACATTACGACAGTGCCACAAGAGTCTTTTATTTCCGTCTTTACACTGAGACAGCATGTTGGCTCATACCACATGTCATTACCCATCCAGCCCTCTGACATCATTGTTTTCCATTTGAATGACAATGCTGAAAGCTGGTGGCTAGGCCAGCGTCTGTTGCCCATCCCTAATTACCCAGGAGAAGATGGTGGTGAGTTGCCTTTTCAAACTGTCATGGTCTAAATGGTTTCAGTGCATTCACTGTGCTATTAGGGAGGGAGTTCTAAGTTTTTAATACAGTCACGGTGAAGGATTAGCATTCGTCTTTCCAAGTCTAGATGGTGTGTGGTTTTGAGAGGAAATTGCACATAACAGTATTTCCATGAATCTTGTTCTTCTTGGTTGTGGGTTTGGTAGGTGCTATCTAAGGAGTTTTGGTGAGCTGTTGCAGTCCATCTTGTAGATGTTGCATACACTGTTGCTACTGTGCATCGTGGGAGGAAAGAATGAGTGCTAAAGGTGGTGGATGGGGTGTCAATCGAGCAGGTAGCTTTGATCTGGATGGTGTCAAGGAAAAATTGCATGCATCCAGGCAAATGGAGAGTATTCTATCAGTCTCCTGACTTTTGTCTTGTATCTCATTGTTAGACCTCGGGAAGTCAGAAGTTAAGTTACTTGACACCGAATTCCAAACCATTGACCTGTGCTTATAGCCACTGTATTTATTTAGCTGGTCTGGTTCACTTTCTGGCCAATAATAACCAGGATGTTGATAATGGAGGATTCAGCAATGTTAAATCTATAGCCGATTAGATTCTATCTTGTTGGAGATGGCCCACATGCCTCATGGGTATTCAGTCTTGAGTAGCTGGATCTGTTGAGGTCTGTCCAGTTTAGTATACTGATGTCGCTACACAACAAGGGAAGTAGGGCTTCTAAAAGTGAAGATTAGACTTTGTGCTCGGTCACACCTATCAATACTGGACAGATAAATCTGTGACAGGTTCCTTCACCACCTGCTGCAGACCCAGTCTATCACAATGTCCTTGGGATTTGGCTAATCAGTTAGTGATGGTGTTACTGAGCTTTTGTTAGTGATGTACATTAACCACCCCGTCCAGTGGACATTTGCTGTCCTTCCAGCCCTCAGTATTTCTTCCAACTGATATTCAATGTGAGGAAGTACGGATTCATTAGTTAAGTGGAATAAGAGGTGTTTAGTTAGTTAGTTAGTCAGTGCCAATCAGGAGGAGATTGCCTTGCTCATGTGTGACCTGAGGCCATGAGACTTTGAGGTTTGGAATCAAAGTTGAGGTCTCCCAGGGCAGATCCTGTCCAAGTTTATACCCCTGTGTTGCCTCTACTGTTGGATCTGTCCATCCAATGGGACAGGACATAATGGGATGAAGATGGAGATACCTAAGACATTGTCTACTAGGTCTCATTCTATGCATATGACTGTGTTTCAATTGTTGCTTGACAAGACTGTTGGACAGCTCTCTAGGTTTTGGCACAGGGACTCAGATCTTAGTAGTTTGCAGTGTCATTGTTAATTCTGGTGCCCAGGTGAATGCCAAGTGGTCCATCCAATTTCATTCCTTTTTGATTTTGCTGCTTCAGTTTAATACAGCTGACACCATTTTAGAGAGCAGTTAAGAGCCAAATACATTACTTTGGGCCTGGAGTCACATGTATAGTCCAGACCAGATAAGGAAGGATATTATTAAGCTGGCAAGAGTCAAGAAGAGATTCACCAGGATGTTGCCAGGAATGGAGGGCTCAAGTTATAGGGAGAGGCTGAATAGGCTGGGGACTCTTTTCACTGGAAGGTCAAAGGTTGAGAGGTGACCTTATAGAGGTTTTTAAAATCATGAGGGGCTTAGATAAGGTGAGTGGCAGGTGTCTTTCCCCTGTGGTGAGAAGTGAGAGGAGAAAGATTTAAAAAAAGACATGACAGGCAATTTTTTTACATAGAGAGTGGTTCATGTATGGAACAGACTTCCAAAAGAAGCAGATGCACCTATAACTACAACGTTTAAAGAACATTTGGATAAGTACATGAATGGGAAAGGGTTGGAGGGATATGGGTCAAGCGCAGGCAGGTGGGACTAATTTAGTTTGGGATTATAGACCGTGTGGACTGGTTGGACCGAAGGGTCTGTTTCTGTGCTGTATGTCTCTATGACAACAGATTTGCTTCCCTAAAGTGAACCAATTGGGTTTTTGGTCACCATCACTTAGACTAGCTTTCAAGACAGATTTAATAATTGAATTTAAATTCCACCACCTGCCATTGAGGATTTGAATGTTTGTCCTTAGAGTATTAACCTAGGTCTCTGTGAATTCCTAGCCCTGCAAGTTTACCATTGCAAACAAGCTCCCTCTGCATTAAATCATGTAAATTCTATGAGCTGAAGCGTAATTGACTGCACTGAAGTTTCTAGTGCAACCACAGTAATTATTCTCTGCCATTACAGATGTTCAGGAATATGCGTACTGGATAAATAATCAACAATAGTGTTTATAATACCTAGATTATTGCCAGCAGTAACCTGTGGATTAAATTTCTCATGTTCTGAACAACTGACCTCAAAGTCACTGCAATGTTAATTAAGGTGTACAGTGGAGTCAACGCTGTCAGGCTCAATCATCCTGTTTTGAGATTCGTTCTTGCAAACCCCATGCAAGGTCCGAACACACCTGAATGGCTGCGGTCCCTTGTTTTTTTTTGACTGACTGCTGTGCAGACAGATCCCTGCTTATTGCCTTCCAGTGAGGACAGAGTGCTGGCTTAGCAACTCGTTCATCACCAGCAGAGGGCCACTTTCTTGTGAGTGTTTACATTTAACTGGCCACCGAGTGCTTTGGGTTGTGTGGAGTAATGTGTACCACATGTGCGCTAGCTCTGCCTTTTTGGAGGCTGCAGGGATGAAATGTGGAAGACATCAGGCTCAATGGTTTATTTTTCCAGGTCACACTGTGGGCCTGTGTGGTTGTGCATGGAAGTCTTTCATCATCCCAAACAGATTTTTTTTCCTGCTGCATAGGCACAGAACAGATGAGCCTTTATTTACTGTTTTCTAGTTGGTGTGAAGCCGTTCTGTTTATTTTGCCTATGGTACGGTGTTAAATAACAAAGATGATGCTTGTGTTCTCTGCGGTTCCTGCTTTTCCTAAATTAAAGCCGCCTTGCCATATTGTGTTGTAGAGTTGTACAAGTGAGGGTGCTCCGATAACCACAATAGGCAAACGTCACACTGCTGATTACTGGGTTCGAATTCCCATCTCCACCTCCGCTGGTTTTCCACTTTGCTTGCCTTCGTAGTTTATGTCACCTCTCGTTACAAGAGAAACCAGGAGGTGAAAAGGCCCAGCTAATGCATAAACTACATCCCACTCCCCAGTCACACCACTCTACTCTGTTCATGTTCTCTCAGGTGAGTGGAAATTCCTCAGGTAGATTTAGGGGAAAGAACACACTCAAATTCTTCTCTGACACTCCCACTGCCCGTTAGCCCCAGGAAATCAAGCCAATTAGAATCACTACCTCTGTCAACTTTCTGTAGTTTCAGTGCTTTCCATCTGCAGGGATTTTTGACTCATTTCCTCTTAAATACTTGCAATGCAGTGCGGCATTAAGGCCTTATTGAGGAGCAGATCTGGAGGGAGAAGGAGCCAGCAAGATTGCCACTAATTGCCTAGAGGTACCTTTAATTGTCTATTTCGTATTAGCCTGAAGGACATTTGCATTGGTGAGGGGAAAGTTTTGGGAAATAAAAGATAATTTAACTGATTAATGTTGCAAGCATTATGTGGCTCCCTACTCTAGGCAATGTATTACAGGAAAGATGTTGCGAAACTTGAAAGGGTTCAGTAAAGATTTATAAAGAAGTTGCCAGGGTTGGAGGATTTGAGCTACAGGGAGAGGCTGAATAGGATGGGGCACTTTTTACTGGAGCCTTGCAGGATGAGGGGGTGATCTTGTAGAGGTTTATAAAATTGTCAGGGGGCATAGATAGGATGAATAGCCAAGGTCTTTTCCCCAGGGTAGGGGAGTCCAAAACTAGAGGCCATAAGTTTAAGGTGAGAGGGGAAAGATTTAAAAGGGACCTAGGGGACAACTGTTTCACGTAGAGGGTGGTGCGTGTGTGGAATGGGTTGCCAGAGGAAGTGGTGGAATCCGGTAAGATTACAGCATTTAAAGGTGTCTGGATGGGTACATGGAAAGGAAGGGTTTAGAGGGATACAGGTCAAATGCTGGCAAATGGGACTAGATTAATCTAGGATATCTGGTCAGCATGGAGGGTCTGTTTCCATGCTATACAGCTCTATGACTCTAATAGCACGATATATGTGGGATGAATAAATCTAATGATTTGGTAATCAAAGGTGATTTGAAGAGAAAAAAAAAATCATCTCAATATTTATCTTTTTGTACTTTAACAAAACAAACATGCATGGACAAGAAGATTCACTCTTGGTGGAAATATGGCATTGCAGAAACATAATGTTGATGCTTAATTGTCTTACAATTGACATGACAATTGTTGTAAGTCAAAAATGTCAGCATTGCTTTTGGCAAATAAATCTGGAGGACTGAAAGTAATTGCATGCCTTGTAAAACACGAAGATTGAAAGCTGCAAGAGACAACATAACCACAAAACATTTTTACAGGGACCTGAGCATCCTTTGCTCATCTGACATCTTCATCAGTGGGAAAGATGGAATTCACAACACTTCTCACAGCATTGGGAATACATTATTAATCAATGGTGGTTGTTTTAATGTGTCTCTCAACAAATCACAGCAATGTCAATTCCGAAGCTGTTTAATGACAACCCAACATTGGCTGTGAAGTGGCTTTCATTCACCTTATCACTCCCAATTTGGAGTGGGGGCCCAACTACAGAATGATGAGGAGTGGGATTTCCTAGATTAATGGTCTGGAACTCACTACAGCATTGATGAAATGTGAAGCAGCTCCACCCAATGCCAACATTGTCAAGCAAACAGATCCTCATAGAAAAATAAATCAATCCTTCCAGCTCAGTGAGCAATCCTACATCCAGAACTTCACCTGAGCTACAAATCTTCTCAAAAATGTTTTAATCCTCATAGAATATAATGGACTGTTTAGGTATTGAATATTTTCACCTTTTGTATTTGGGAAAATATGTTTACCTCCATAACCATCTTATGAGAACATTAAAATATGCTTACAGTTTACTTTTATAACTATTGAGGCTCAATCGATTTAGATTGTTGGAAATATTCTACTTTGTATAAATGCACTAATGTCTTATGCCATTGGTCAGCTACCTGTGCCAAAGGACACCATGCCCTATCCCTATTTTCCACCACTTCACTCAAAGTTCCATTCGCACATCTTCTTCAGTGTAGCCTGAGTGAAAAATCATTTTTGAATGCAGTCATTCCTTGTTATAGAATGGAACATAAAGACAGCAAAAGTGGGTATGTGCTTGTCTTATCTACTGAATTCAATCGAATAATTGGGCAGGTTCTACAAAGATGGTGCGATCCACTGAACTGGATAAAGGCTAACTATTGATGATGGAAATCTGCCCCTGTATTGACTAAGGTTTATTGCCTTGTGCACTCACTGCATCTCTGTTGTAACAGCAACAACAAATATGTTCATATATCTGAGTCAGTAATATCTATGTGTAATGAGATGAAAAGTACTATAAATACTCCCTTGCAGCATGTTTATCGAGAACTGTGCTATTTCCGATATTGGAGTCCTGTGTGTGTTGGAGATATGGGATGGAATTCTCTCCTCTCTGCTCCACTTCCACTCCCATCCCCCAATTCACAATCTTATGGGAAAGTTATGTCTTTGATTAGTGTTTGATGTCGATGCATGTCATTTCTTGCAGTCTGTTTCATCCTTCACATTCTGCACAGTTGGTGGCAACCCTTGCTTCATCTACTTGGATGTTCTGAAGCTGATTCTCTTCAGACTAAACAGTGAATAAGCAAACATATGTGGGTGAAACATTGCAAGCAGTGGGAAAACATGGGGAGTATATTGTAGAGGTTGGAGCAGCTCTGACCAAACAGTAGAGTTAATCTTCCTTATGTTTTTGGCTTTCCCCACAGGTCAAAAAATGAATACAGTAGAACTGGTCTAGTTTCTACAGGCATAATTTTTGTGGACGCTGGAATTCTGAGCATAAAAATGTTATTTCATGCAACCATTCACGTCAGTTCATGTGGGGACTGCCAGAGACAGTGTGTGCATGTCATAGTGTTGTAACATAAGAGCTTTTTGTAAGTAATGTTATAAGATGCCATTGACAGCAGTTGGCAGGAGATGCAGAGAAGTAGGATAGAGGACAAGAAGTGATGGCTGCTTGGGAAATGAGCCTGCATAATGTTACAGAAATTGGATCGCAAATCTACTGCTAATGTGTATTGGAGTGTGACCACTTCAATAATTTTCCAACATTGTGTCATTGCGATGCACATCACAAAACCAGGCACAACAGTTTCCCCCATTTTCGATAAAACTTCCCCCTCTCAACATCTCCCAGATACGTGTGCACAATCATGAAGGTGGTTCGAGTTTACTCTGCCACTGATTTGGAAAATGGACTTCATGCAATTTACAGTAGTAAGAGATGGCTCATTAAGAGAATGAATCTGACATCTATGTCTCGCTGTGAAATGGAATTCCTGACAGTTTTGTCATTCATGCCCCTACTCCCACTAATTAATCATTACCATGCATCAGCTAGGTAGCAAGTGATTTCAGTCTATGGTTGGTTCTGAATCAGCCTGGCGAGCTCTGCCATTTCTATCACACTTGAAATTGTTGACATAGTGCTTACTTGGTCTTGAGGGTATGCTGCACTATTTTGATTTGATTTGACTTATTGTAGTCACATGTGACTAATTACAGTGAAAAGTTTTGTTTTGCGAGCTGTACAGGTAGACCATGGTGGTGGGTATGTTTGCTGAGCTAGGAAGTTGATTTGCAGACTATTTATCCCCTCTCTAGGTGACATCTTCAGTGCATTGGAGCCTCCTGTGAAGTGCTGTTGTACTGTGTCTTCTGGAATTTATTTGGTTCAGTTCCCGTTGCATCCAGTTGCTGGTTCCAGTAGTTCGTTGTTGTGGTCAGTATATTGGGTCTAAGTCGATGTGCTTGTTGATGGAGTCTGTGGATGAGTGCCATGCTTCTAGAAATTCTCTAGGTGTCCTCTGTTTGGCTTGTTCTATTATCATAGTGTTGTCCCAGTCGAATTTCTGGTCCTTGTCATCTGTGTGTGTGGCTACTAGGGAGGGCTGGTTGTGGTGTTTGGTGGCTAGTTGGTGTTCAAAGATGTCTGCCGGTTGTCTGTCGTCTGTCTGTCGTTGTCTGCCAGTTTGTCCAATATAGTATTTTGTGTAGTCTTTGCATGGGATCTTGTAAATTACTTTAGTCTTGCACCTGATGGGCATAGGGTCTTTTGTCCTGGTGAGTTGTTGTCTGAACGTGGCTGTCAGTTTATGGGCTGTCATGAATCTGAGTGGTCAGAGGAGTCTGGCTGTCAGTTTTGTGGCATTTTTTATATAAGGTAACGTGGCTAGTGTGTTTGGCCATGACAAGTCCTTATTGCATTGTTTGTCTGCTAGGCATCTGCAGATGAAGTTGCAGGGATATCTGTTCTTGGTGAAGACTCTGTAGAGGTGTTCTTCTTCTTCTCTTCACAGGTCAAGAGTCCTGCGTTGTGTTGTAATCCTTTTGAACAGGGTACGAATGCAGCTTCTCTTGTGTGTGTTTGGGTGGTTGCTGTTGTACTTCAGCATCTGGTCTGTGTGTGGCATTTCTATACACTTTTGTTGTGAATTCACCATTCTGTGTTCTTTCTACCATCACCTCTACTCTCATAAATCTGCTAACCAGGATTGACTTACAAAGGATGAAACCAGAAAGCAACAACAAAACACCTCAAGATTTTACGGATTATTCAAGGTACACAAATCAGACGTACCGCTTAGACCCATTGTGGCACTTCCAGCAACTCCATCACATAAACTGGCAGAAGAACTTCAACAAAAAATGAGATATCTTATCAGCAGATCTAAACACTCCGTACAATCATCACAGGAATTCCTAGACAACATCAAGAACATAAACATACGCAAGGACGAAGCAATGGTCTCATTCGATGTAACGGCACTGTTCACTTCAATTGACAAAATTCTATCCAGAGAGAGACAATAACCAACTTCTTGGACAAACAGAATAGATGACACGATGGGAAACTTATCAACAAGGACCACATCCTCAAACTACTAGATCTGTGCTTGATGACACACATTTCACTTTCAACAACCAAATATATGAACAGATCAATGGGACACCAATGGGCCCACCCATCTCCAGGCTCATAGCAGAAGCAGTAATGCAAAGACTGGAATAAATAACCCTCTTACGAATCTGACCCAAACTCTGGATGTTGCTGTGGAACTAGAGTGACATGGAGGCCTATCTAGATAAGAACAGCAATTTTTCTTCCCTAAAGGACATGAGTGAGCCAGATGAGTTTTTGTGACAATCGATTACATGTCACGGTTAAAGGGACTAGTTTTCAATTCCAGATTTTGCTCATTAAATTTCTGTTTCATCACCTGAATTGATGTGATTTGGTATTTTCGAATCTACCTTTTCAGGGATGTTATCACATATCTCTGGGGAAGATGAGACTTCAACCTAGGCAAACTGGCTCAAAGGTTGAAACACAACCACTGTGTCAAACCTTATAGTACTGGCTTTGACCTCCAGAGTATTGGTTCAGTGACATTATCATGGTTACCATTTCTGTCAACATTGATTCTGCTTCAAAGGTGATTTATTGGCAGTAAGACTTTCAGGATTAGAAAGCTTCTGTGAAAGTGTACGTCTCTATTTATTTGTACCCTCTGCTTCTTGCTAATTTCCCTCCTTTCTATTCTAGCACAGTTTCAGGCCTGATTCAAGGGACACCAGGTTCACCAGAATTTATGTGGATCCACTGACCTTGCCTGGCCTGCTGAGTCCACTCATTTGTTCACAGGGGTCAGCATTGTGATGACTGGCCCACATTACTATTGGTTTCACCTGAATTCGGTACAAATCTGAACCGAGTCCTTTCAAATCTGCGAAGGTAATTTGTGTAGAAGTTAGACATGGTGGTCGCAGGTTAGTTCCGTCTGCTGAACTTCCAAGGTGATGATTCAGATCCATCTCGGTATTGCTGTCTCTCTGGGCATGGAACATCCCTCCAGCTTGAAGCCCATCAGCAACTTTTCTCCAATGTTCTGACCAACACTTCACTGTAACCTGAAACATACCTGGTCACGTTGTTTGTGAGAATTCACTGTATGCAGATTGGCTGACAAAGAGTAGCTACACTTCAGAAAGAAATGAACTTTCTTGGATGTCAACGCTTGGGTAATGTCCATGGCCATGAAAGGTGTTTGTTCTTCCTTGTAAGGAATCACCATAAAGAGAAACGAGGAAGTTGCTTGCACTGTCTCGCTTTGTAATCTTCTGTCTAATTCCAGAAGTGATGTTGCGAATAGAAGTTTAAGGGCTTATTGTCATCTAAAACATTGTCTGGTGAATAAGTCTCCCATCTGGAAATGTACAATTAGAAACTTTTGCAATTAAGTTCCGTTCAAAGCGGCAATACTTTGAAAGTAGGAAGCTTCATTCCTACTGAATCATTGATTTCATTGGCAAAGACTTTAAGCAAGGTACACATCAGTCTGCTGCTTTATACTCACTGGACCAGTTTCAGATTCTCCATCTCACAAACAACCATCCCTTTGGTCTCTTGTCCCCTCCCCTATCTTTTAATAAAAATAAACTTCACTTTTCTCCTTCAAATGGAAAAAAAAGAACCAGAGCAAGTTAGACGTCAACGAAAAAAAAAACAATTGGATAAGAGTTAACCAAGTTGTCCGAAGTAAGTTATATTTATGATCTGTTTTTTACCCCCCAAAAAAACAGTTCAGATTATATCTGCAATTGTGTCTGCAAATGGAAACCACTTCTTTCCATCTTTAGATTACTAAGGGTGGGATGCTGTGCTCCGCATAGACAGAAATGTGACTGGCTGTGAACTGTGAAATGTTCCTTCTTGTTAAGTTCACTGAGTCTAGCTATGACCTGGAATAAACTCTTTGATTTTCTGCCACCTTATGTAACTCTAGAATTTTTCTTTCTCTCAGGATTGGCCTTGAACAGAATCTTAACAAGTGTTCGACTGCATTTTCTTCCAGTTGCTATTAATTTACCACGTTGGCTCATCCTCAGAGTATTGCTAAGTGTAGACAAATACTCAGTGCTGTGGAATCAGCGCACCACAAAATTTATTAAACAGTGGGAAATATGGCCTTGGTCTCCAATATTATGGATCACGTTAGAATTCTAACAGGTGCTTACTATTTGTTGTCCCATGCTTTGCTGTTGGCTCTGTTAGTTTCTCTGACAAGAGTGAGGAAAAGTTGCTGGCTGTTGGCCCTTGTTTGGCACTGTGGCAGTCTTACACAGTTCAGACCTCCATTTTGTTATCATTATTGCATCTTTGTCAACACAGACAGGAAGTTGCAAGTCAAGTATATTCTTTTACCAGATTATGTACCATGATGAGGCTTTTTAAAATCTTTCTGAAGGTTCATTGATTTGATAAACTGTTTTCCTCTCACATAGAGTCATAGAGATGTACAGCATGGAAACAGATCCTTCCATCCAACTCGTCCATGCCAATCAGATATCCCAAATTAATCTAGTCCCATTTGCCAGCACTTGGCCAATATCCTTCTAAACCCTTCGTTTTCATATACCCATCCAGATGCTTTTTTAAATGTTTCAATTGTACCAGCCTCCACCACTTCCTCTGGCAGTTCATTCCATGCACGCACCACCCTCTGCGTGAAAAAGATGCCACTTAGGTCCCTTTGAAATCTTTCCCCTCTCACCTCAAGCCTACACCCGCAGTTTTGGACTCTCCTACCCTGGGAAAAAGACCTTAGCTGTTCACCCTAACTATTGCTCCTTCTTTGCTAAGAAGTTGGAGACTGTTCCCTCTCTTGTGCAATTTTACCCACTTGCACCCTAACAAACAACTCTCAACTAACCACCCCCCCCCCCCACTGCTTCTGGTCAATTTGTTCCTGTGTCCCTCTTTATTGACGATAAGGTATGTTACCCACCATTTTAATATAACATAACAACTGGAGGGCATTAGGATGTTTACTTGTTCAGTGGGTTTGGTGGAGATTTCTGGGAATGCGACACTTGTGTTTGCTATACTGCCAGGAGCATTAATTGTGTGGTACATGGTCTTCAGATACATTGTGCACGAGAGGACATGAATGACTTTGGGGCAGGAGTGTGTGCGGGAGGACATGGTATTGATAGCGTGGCTGCTGTCTGATACATTTATCATAACATTAACAAATCCATTTGTAACTATTGACTCTTATTAGGATGTCAAAGCAATGAGCTGGGAGAACGCAGTTGGCAAAATTCTCCTTATGCAGGCTGTAATTGTACTTTCCTGCAGCATAACAGCTTCCCCATCACTCTTCTCTGAAAGGTTTCTCAGTACAAGGTGTAAAATGGTTTGCTGGAGCTGCCAAACCTTTTTATTTTTAATTGCAAGGAGTAACCAGAGATGTTCAATCCAGTTTCATTGCTGCAGCAATCTCAACTACAAGGAGAACAGAACATTCCACTCGAGATGAAAATGGCACTGTGTGAATACAAAGGGGCCAAGGAAGCCATAAAGGTGACTGAAGAGTTGGCTCCATAATTTTGAAGTGGCAGCTTAACTGAGGTTTCAATGATAAATTATTATAAGGTGGTACAATGGAGCAGTGATTAGCACAGCTGCCTCACAGCGCCAGCGACCTGGGTTCGATTCCAGCCTCAGCCGACTGTCTGTGTGGAGTTTGCACATTCTCCCTGTGAGTTTCCTCTGGGTGCTTCTGTTTCCTCCCGCAATCTAAAGATGTGTAGGTTAGGGTGAATTGGCAATGCTAAATTGCCCATAGTGTTCACAGATGTATAGGCGAGGTGCATTAGTCAGGAGTAAATGTAGAGTAACAGGTAGGGGAATGGGTCTGGGTGGGTTACTCTTCGGAGGGTCAATGTGGACTTGTTGGGCTAAAGGGCCTGCTTCCACACTGTAGGGATTCTATGATTCTATGAAAGATGCTGAAATGCATATCTCTCACTACCTTGGATCAGTATCCTTCAATGTCTTGCATTAAAAATTCTAAATTGTATCTTTAAAGTGCCTTAGTTCTCCTTATCTGTGACCTCATCCCTTTTTTTGTCCCTCTGACTCTGTCCTCTTACATTTCCCCCCTGCATCCCTGTGAACAGTCCACTGCTGACAAGTCCATCAGACCCCATGTCTTATTTTTTTGGAATTCCCTCTGTAAGCCTTCTATTCCCTCCTTACCACCATCATCTCCCTCTCCTCTTTTTCAGAAAGCCACTTTCTTTTGCTCATTTATGCCTGTGTCGAGTGCATTTTTGAATATGTGTTTCGACCTTAACTGTGTTTTGCAAACGCAAGCTTTCGTAACTTATGGTCTTATGCAGGATGAGTTTCAGACAGAGCGCTGGTGGACATTTACCTTTTACTAAGGTGGTATTGATCAGAGAAACATATAAAGCCCATCAAATTCTTGATGTCCTTTAAAAACATTGCAAATCTCACCTCGTCGATGTGTTCCATTCGGAATAAAGCCAATAGCCAACAGCTGACACAATTCTCTGGAGTAGAAATGCAAAATAATGAACCAGAAGAACAATATTATCCCAATACTGACTCAAAACGCAAGAGCCAAGATCTTTATTGTTCTTTGCAGAAGCTAGTAATTGATCTGCATGGAGCCCGTATCCATGGCGTTGTGGGGACAGCGCATTTGAATCAGAATACTAAGCTCCTTGGGGTGACCTTTTCCAGCTCCTTTAGATTCTCTAAGATTCCAGAAGAGAGATCTCAACAAATTAAGATCAATGACGTCATACAGATACAGGCAAGACATTGTAATTAGCAGTCCGGCACAAATTACCAGGGCTGTTAGAACTGACAGGCCTCAAGCAACAGATTATTTCAACAAGTGCGCTCGTGAGACTTCAGTGATAATTCAGGCCATTGGAGGTAATGAGGTCTTTTCCTTCATCTTCATCCCCTCACAGAATCTTTCAGCACTAAAGGGAGCCATGTGGTGAATCTTTAATAGAGCAAGTCAGTCACCTGACTGCTTCCTTTCTTACTTAGCATTGCAAATTCAGATAGGTATTAAATTCCCTTTGGAAGTTTCTGCTTTAATCGCCTTTTGGACGTCATAAATTGTCGACATAAGTGATCGTCATAAATTGCTGTTTGTAAAATTGAACTTTTCATCTCCTGTCTGGACCTGTGTTTTTTACCCACTTCTGTCCTCTGCCACCACACAAACATCGAGCGTCTGAATTATCCCTAGCCTGCTTCAACCTCCAAGCATCCTGAACTCAGCTGTCCCCAGTCAGAGGGAGGTGAAGTTGTCAAAACTTTGCTGCTTATAGCAGTGGAGCAATGCAATAAGCTGTGAAAGGCGATGGTTACATTCTCGTCACTTCAGATCCTTGCTGCTGAATGGTTTCATTATCAGAACATTTCACCTGGCTAAGCTAGCACTACTCATAAAAATGTTGGCAGAATACAGACATTGGTCTGTGATGCCAGCACAGCTATAGTACAGACAGCTCTGCTGTAATGTGTCTTTTGTTAATGCAAATTGGTTGTAACGTGATTGGGTGAATAGGAAACACTTCTTCTAAAATTCAAACTTTGAAAGTGTATGTTGGCTATCTATCAAATCGCCTCTCACCCTTCTTCTCTCCAAAGAGAAAAGCCCTAGCTCCCTCAACCTTTCTTCTTAACACATGCCCTCCAATTCAGGCAGCATCGTGGTAAATCTCCACTGTACCCTCTCGAAAGCTTCCACATTCTTCCTTAATGAGGTGAGCAGAACTAAACACAATATTCCAAGTGTGGTCTAACCAGGGCTTTATAGAACTGCAGAATAATCTCGCGGCTCTTAAACTCAATCCCCCACTAATGAAAGCCAACACACCATATGCTTTCTTAATAACTCTATCAACTTGGATGGCAACTTTGAGGGATTTATGGATATGGACCCCAAGGTCACTCTGTTCCTCCGCTCTGCCAAGAATCCTGCCTTTAACCCTGCCTTCTGCATTCAAATTCGACCTTGCAAAGTAAGTAACTTCACACTTTTTAAGGTTGAACTCTATCTGCCACTTCTCAGCCTAGCTCTGCATCCTGTCAATGTCCCGTTGCAATCTACAACAGCCCTCCACACTATCCACCACTCCTCCAACTTTCATGTCATCGGCAAACTTACTAACCCACCCTTCCACTTCTTCATCCAAGTCATTTATAAAAATCACAAAACAGCAGAGGTGCCAGAACAGATCCCTGTGAAACACCACTGGTCACCGAGCTTCAGGCTGAATACTTGCCATCTACTACCACCATCCATTTTCCATGGGCCAGCCAATTCTGTATCTAGACAGCTAGATTTCCCTGTATCCCATAGCTCCCTTCTTTCTGAATGAGCCAACCATGGACCCGTGAAAATCAGCCTCAGTTAACACAAGAGCATAAGAGTTATAGAGATCTACAGTATAGAAAAGGGCCGTTTGGCCCATCAAGTCTATGCTGGTCAAAAACAGGCACCTAACTATTCTAATCCCATTTTCTAGCACCCGAGAGTCTGGTGGTTCAAGACCATCCAGGGACGATGCGTTTAATGGTGCTGGTGGTGCAGTGGTAGTATCCCTATCTCTGATCCAGGAGATCCAAGTTCAATCCCACCTGTTCCAGAAGTGTTTAATTACATCTCAGAACAGGTTGATTAGAAAACAGCTTTTTTGGCTAGAGTTTGGAGCAATGGGCAAGCTTGCTTCACCATTCATTAAGATCATGCCTGATTATCCCACATTATCCCTACATTCCTTGATTTACATTCGAGAAATTCATTCTTGAAGTACTGCCATTAGTGCCACTAATGCCAACGCAGACTTCCATTAATTCCTCTTGGAACAGGAATGCTGCAGATTGCGAACTGCACGGTCTGCACAACTTTCAACAATGATATCAATTATCAAAGCTGCTTAGATTGTAATGATTGACCTGTTGTACTCTCTGACCCAATGGACAATAGATATGAAGGAGTGTCAGGCTTTTGGAGGTGCTGCATGAACACAACTTCTCTCCCTTTGAGTCAAAACGTCTAAGGGTCGTTGTTGTCAATATACTCAGTGACTGAGCATCCACAACCCCCAATGATTAATATATATATATATATATTTCCCAAACTGCAAACCTAATCGCGTTAACATGCCAAGAATGTGACAAGAGCTTGAATGTAATTTGCCCTGCTCAGCAGTGACAGAGGGGCAGCAGTTAACATTTATGTTAATGACATTTTTTTGGAATTTTCATCCTGCTGATGTGGCAATTCCATTGGGAGTGAACATTTGCAGGTACCAGGTGAATCATGCATATTGATTTGGGTGGCATGGTTAGCACTGCTACCTCACAGTGCTAGGGACCTGGGTTTGATTCCACCCTTGGGTAGCTGTCTGTATGGAGGTTGCACATCCTCCCCGTGACTGCGTGGGTTTCCTCTGGGTGCTCCAGTTTCCTCCCACAGTCAAAAGATTAGTGGATTGGCCATGCTAAATTGCCTGTAGTGTCCAGGGATATGCAGGCTAGGTGAATTAGCCATGGGAAATGTAGGGTTACAGGGATGGGGTGGGGACTGGGCGGGATGCTCTTCAGAGGGTTGGTGTGGGCTTGACGGGCCAAATGGCCTGTTTCCACATTATACGAGTTCTGTGATTCACTGATATTGGCACCCCTTGACCCTAGTGGGACATGATCACTTTTAAACCTAGCCCTGTCTGGAGGTTTCTCCACAGCTTCTCCCACCAGGCAAAACCAGCTGCCAATAGGATGAAGCAGCCCTTCCAGGTCTGTGCACCCGGAAGGAGAAGACTAGTCCTATGTACCCCTAAAGAAACAGAGAGCCTTCCTCTCTATGCTGGGGACCCTCCCCTTTCCCTGGCTTTGCTGGAACCTCTTGGCAGAATCTGTCTGCTGGCTGGCAAGCCTTTCTTCGGTGTTGGTTCACAGCTTCTGGTTACCTGAGGTTCCTCTCCTTGGTGTCACCATCCATTTGGGATTCCCTGGGGAGATCAGTTGCTACCAAAGTAGGGGAGGCGATGGCTGAAATGGCCAGCTTAACAGCCCCAATCAGAGAACTCATTCTAAAATGTTCACCTGGCTGACCCCATTCCTAATGGCCTAGTGGTATTATTGTTGGACTGTTATTCCAGAGTTCCAGGCAATGTTCTGGGGACCTGGGTTTGAATCCCGCCACGGCAGATGGCCATGAATCCATTGTCAATTGTGGTTCAAACCCATCTGAATTCACTAATAGGAAACTGCCATTCTTGTCTGGTCTGGACTATACGTGACTCCAGACCCACAGCAATGATGGTTGACTTGTAACTGCCCTCTGAGATGGGCAATAAATGCTGGCCTAGCCAGTGATGGCCTCATTCTATGAATGAATTAAACAAAATACATTAGCCTAAGCCATTAGAGGGCATAGGTTTAAGGTGAGAGGGGTAAGATATAAAAGGAACCTAAGGGGCAACGTTTTCACTCTGAGAGTGGCATGTATGCAATGAACTGCCAGAGGAAGTGGTGGAGACTGTTACATTTACAACATTTAAAAGGCACTTGGATATATGAACAAGAAATGTTTGGAGGGATATGGATCAAATGCTGGCAAATGGGACTAGAGTAATTTAGGATGCCTGGTCAGCATGGATAAATTGAACTGAAGAGTCTGTTTCTGTGCTGTACATCTCTATGACTCAAAGTCGGAAGGATGCTGATACAAGTCTTTAACAGAACAGGGCTTAATCTTGACAAACTGCAAAGGTTTGTTACATAGTGCTTATTATTTAATTACATTATTAGTAAAGAAATAATGTTGGGGAAATTGAAATTAATAAAAGCAGCTAAATCCTCAGGATCTAATAATCTCCATCCCAGGGTATGTAAGGAAGTGGACCCAGCAGTTATGGATGTATTGATGGTCACCTTTCAAGATTCTTTCAACACAGGAACAGTTCCTACTGATTGGAGGGTAGGTATTGTAACCCCAGGTTTAAAAAATGATTCAGAGGGAAAACAGGGAATTATAGGAAGGTTAGCCTGCCCATCAGTAGTGGAGAATATACTAGAGTCGATTTTAGAAGATTTAACATAGAGCATTTGAAAATCAGTGACAGGATCAGATAGATTTGATATGGATTTGTGAAAGGAAAGTCACATTTGACACACATACTGCACTTTTACAAGAATGTAACTAATTGAGTTGATAAGGGGAACCGGTGGATGTAGTTTACCCTGGTTTCCTGTTTGGAAAGTAAACAACAATGAGAGGGTACAGTTTTAAAGCAATGTGCATACAAAACAAAAATAATGTGAGAAAAAGTTTCTTTATTCAGTGAGTAGTTAGGATATAGAATGCAGTGCTGGAAATGTGGGAGAGGCATGTTCAGTTGAGGCGTTCAGAAGGGCATTGAATAGTAATTATTTGAATAGAAATAATGTTCAGGGATTTAGGGAAATGGCAGGAGGCTGACAGTAGATAATAGAATCGGTGCAGGCAAGATAGGCTGAATGGCCTCCAGCATCATAGCAGTTCTATAGTTCTGTCACATTACTTCCAAGATACATAATGGTTTCTTGCAAGACATCAGGCCCAACCTAACAGTAAGTACATGTCTCTATTAGCTAAATTAACTTAGCACTGAAATAACACACACTACTTAGACCTGGTCAGTGGTTAGCCCCTTCCAGGAATAGTCCTTTATATCCTGATGGATGGACCTTATCTCAGTTAACCTTTGCAGTTACTATCTATGTATCTATATATCTCACACCTACTGATAACTACCCTCGATCATTCTGCAGTTACTTGACCCACAGCATGTAAGGCCTGGGGACGACAGTCATACAGCATAGAAACAAACTCTTCGATCCAACTGGTTCATGCCGACTATAATCCCAAACTAAACTATTCCCACCTGCCTACGCTTGACCCAGATCCATCCAAACCTTTCTCATTCATGTACTCATCTAAATGTTGTCACTGTACCAGCAGCCACCATTTCCTCTGGAGGTTCGTTCCACACACAAACCACTCTCAGTGTAAATAAAATGCCCCTCAAGTCTTTTTTAAAATCTTTCTCCTCTCACCTTAAAAATATATGCCCAGTCTTGAAATCTGCTCCTCCCCATCCCCTCTGCCCTCCCAGAGAAAAGACATTGTCATTCACTTTATCTATAACCCTCCTTATTTTATAAACTTCTATAAGACCACCCCCAACCTCCACCGCTCCAGTGAAAAAAAGTCCCAGCCTCTCCTTCTAACTCAAACCCTCCATTCTAAATTAACATTAGCCTCAAACTTAGACTGATAAAGATGTTTTGTTCTTGCCCTCCATTGATTGTGTTCCACAAGCTTTAAAATCTACACTTTGCCTCAAACAATATTTGTACTCTGATCACCAGAGTACATGAAGTGAAGGTATTTGTCAAAAGAAGTGATCAAGACAAGAGGAAAGACCTGTTCATGCGGCAATTAAAGGAATTGGAAGGCACTGCTTTAAGTGTGGGGTGGCAGCTTCAATTGAAGCCATTAATTAATATCTGAAAAGGAAAAATGTCCAGGGCGAGAAGGAAAAGACAAGTTGGTGTACACACAATGGGCTGAATGGCCTTCTGCACTGTATCAATTCTGCGATCTTCAATTATTTCATCCACTCTTCACAAGCGGGCTGGTTACTTTGCCACATACAATTGTCTGCCCCTCCATTTCCTCAAGCAAATTTCACAAACTCATCGTCCAGTTGAAAAGGAGATAGGTGAAGAGCAAAGACTTAGCTAACTTGTTGGATCTTGTGCTCAACATTCAATACTCCAAAAGACTGCCCCAGGAAGACTGATGGGAACAGGGACAGTAATTAACCTGAACATGATAGTGGAGAAGGGACTAGCCTTGATGTGTCAAGGGCACAAGATGAGGCAGAGTAGTATGAAATAAATTGGCCTTTTGGAGCTTAACCTTCTCCCCATTGTGCAAACTTGCATGCATTAACATTTCAAACATGTGAACTAATCTTTGAAGCAATTAAGTTATGGGCACTGGTGTAATATCGCAGTGAATTGAGTTGGTCAGATAACTCATTGGAATTAAGTTATCTCTGATAACCTTCGCCTACTGTCTTCCTGACAACTATCCAATGAATTCTGAGATACAGATACTCACACATACAGTTTTTTTTTTGCAGTCACATGACATTTCTCCCTCGCTTCATTTTCAGCCAGTGATGCTTAACACCAACAGCATGAGAGCATAAAATGCTTTAAATACACAGTCTGCAATTGTAGAGGGGAATGTTGGACTAATGTTCTATCTGTAACTCTTCTTCCGGAAAAAAAAAAGCTGACTGCTATTCCATGTCTATTGCAAACAGTCTGCCTGGGTACATTGGAACAGGATCCAAGCAAGATTGCATATAGCTTCCTGAATTTTCAATACTGCAGCTGCACGTGTGCCAAGGTGTTGCTCCCAGGCTGCTCCTGGAACAGTGGCAGATGTGGTTCGCTCAGTATCACATCTGTCACTGTGAGTAGTCCTTATGGGTTGGGGCTTGTGTTAGAGAGAGAGAGAGAAAGAGGAGAAAGCAGATGGAGTAATTCACTGGATACAAGCCCTGCCCTTACCTCTGGGATGTGCAGGCTAGTCTGATGGAACAGAAATCTCTTCTTGGCTTTCTCTATTAAAGATCCTGCCTGAATCTACTTTAACAATATCAGTCTAGTTCCTAGTAGACAGAATGCATGGGAAAGTATTGTAGTATGGAAGAAGAGGCACAAGGAAACATGGATGGATTGTGACTCAGTGATTTGAGATAATTTTACTGTTGAAGAGATCTGACCGAAAACAGTTTGTCTAAAATTCTGTTATGTTCTGGGCCAGCTGCTGCGGTTTTATCAAGAAATACTAATCCTCGTAGATCCAAGTAAACTTAATTAATGTAAGAAGGCCTTTGAGGAAGGATATGATTTAGGAGCAGGTGGGTTATGAAGTTCTCATTTGTGGCTTTGGGAGGAGATGAGGCAAATAGAATGCGTTTCACTTGTAAAACAAAAGAAAGAGTTTGCAATAAAGGGTGTCCTGAAGTACTTAGTAGTGGATGAAGTAATTTTGAGGGAAAAATGAGGGGGCATGGATGATATGAGGAGGCATGTGTATATAAGTGGATATCAAGAGTGGGTTGGGGGGTGGCTGAAGGGTGACAATCAGAACTATGCTAGAAATCTGGGTCAAAGTCCCAGTGAACGAAGTCGGGCCTCCAACCAGCCCGTCTTGGCACATGTATTTCACCCTCAGTGCCTGATTAACCAGGAGACTGGAATCCTACGGGCCTATGTCTCCAATCTTTGCAGGGAGACAGTTGAGACCTGCACAAGTTGCAAAGAGAAGCAAATATCTGCTGCACAGTTCTAGTGAGTTATCATTGATAACTTAATATTAACTGTACCTATTGCAATCTTGCAAAGCAAACTGCCTTGTTATGTAAGACAAATGCATCTTCTGTTGGGTCTCAGCAGCGGGATATCTTCCACCACTAATACACAGTACCTAGATTCTCAGAAAACATTCAGCCCACATTGACCCTCAAAAGAGCATCTCACCCCAGACCCTAATCTGTATATCTTTGGACTGTGGGAGGAAAATGGAGCACCTGGCAGAAATCTAACAGACCTGGGCAGAACGTGCAAACTCCACACAGATGGTCACCCTTGGTTAGAATCAACCCTGGGTCCCTGGCAATGTGAGATAGCAGTGCTAACCACTGAGCCACTGTGCTACCCCAGCACTGGAGGACTGTTTGCAAAGAACTACCCAAACCGAGATACACCATGGTGGGCGCACAGAATTTATTTGACACTGAAGAAAAAGCAAAACTATGGTTTGAAGAAAAATGAATTTACTCCTTCACAGACATTGCTGCTTTCAGAAAGCATATGAAGTCAGTGGCTGAAATGGGAAAGCTGACAAACAGTCAGCAGCAGCTATAATATAAGTTTGGCACTCCAAACAATAAGCCTTCACCAAGACACTGTTGAGAGGCTCAGGGACAGTAGTGAGGGTTAGGGAAAGAGAACAAGACAGAGGCCTTAATGAAGGAGGCTCCAGTAATGAAGTCTCCTGAGTAGAGTTAGATATCCCTGAGAGATGGGGGAGGGGGTGTCAGACTGTACAAAAAACAGCACAAAGACCAGAAAGGAAAGGCAAGGGAATGTAAAAGAGAGTTCTTACCACTCATGACAAACAGCAACACCATTAAGAGTAGGCTCTAGCAGGCATAGCTGCAAGAGATAGTTAAATAGGCAGGAAAGTAATTAATGTCCGGACTACAGTATTGGGAAACCTTAGAATTTATTTAAATGCAAAAGAGCAAAACTTGCAGTTGTAGTTGGGGAAATTAATCTACCAGAAGAAGAAAAGCCAGAAGAAATTCAAGATTTGAATGGACTGGGTCTCCAGTAAGCCACGATTACAAGATTTATAAAGGCTGCAGTAAAGGAAGTACGCTTTAAAAGTTGACAAATTGTGTTTTAGTCCAAGAAAGATGGTACATTCTTCAGTGGTGAAGAAGTGGGAAAACTTCATTGGGTGGAGAAAACAAGGAAGTCTTGGAAAAGGCAGGTAACAACCATTTTGTTAGTTTAAGAACGGTAGGAACCCTTAGCCAACAGTATTGCAAGAAAATAGAATTTTAAAGCTTAAAAGCTGTTAGAAAAACCATACAGCAACCATTTAACAGGATTTAAAGCTTTGTTGGATTTGCTTTAATACAATATTTAAAAAAACAAACTTTACAATGACAGAATCGAAAACAGCCTTAATTAAGACAAGAATGCAAATTTAAAAAAAACAGATTACAAGCAGTATTGAAATGCTACACTTTTAAACAGCATTACAATCATAAGAATTAATAAGCACATTGGGAAGAAGTTGAAGGAGAGATAATTCTTTCACAGAGGTTGACATCAGAGATGTGGCTAAAGTTATTAATCACCAAAATAAAGATTACAAACACTTTTGATGAATTTTTTAAAACCTTCTATTGTTAGTTCCATCTTGAACCAAATAGGTTTTGAATAAGCTAAATTTAACAGAATAGTTCAACTTCCAGGGAACAATATGAATAGTCTCATCACTGACCTCAAAATTTAACTTAATAATAAAGGCAATTGCATTGGAATTCTTGATGAAACATGTCAGATTTCTTACAGCCCATGGAAGTGTTAACTTTGGAGAATGCTCTTCAAATCATGCTGGATGCAGAATGACACACCAATGACTTCCCAAAATCGGAAGACTAACATTACTTCAGGACAGTCTATTCACTTGTCAGCGTGTGGCATGTGTAAGTCAAGTGGCAAACGCTGAGTCAGTGTCAGTATTGAGAGACAATAAAGCCTTACAGACACAGATAATGCCCAGCCATGATAAAGAAATGCTGTGTTTGTGAAACTGTAGGTCACCATACGAAGACGGAAAAGTAATATGCAGTTTTTGAACAGTGGAAATATTGGTGATCACACACATAATGAGGTCTACATTGTAAAGCACTCACCACTATTAGAGAAGAAACCTGCATAGATGTGGAGTACCTGCATTCTATTAAGATTAAATGACATAGTCTGGGCAGAACAGCTCCGAGCGTTAAAGGTATGCTACAAGTAACATTGCAGCACAAACGCTACTGAGTTGAAAATGGGGTGTGTGTGCAGCTCACAATCACCATTGCTCAATTTTGAGCCTGGGGGTGTTTAATTTGGCTACAATGTCTACAGATTCAGAACAAAATCATGAGGAGATTGTCTGGTTTAAGTAGGCAGGATGCTGTGAAAAATAATTATCTCTCCTTCCACTTCTTCCCAGTGTGCTTATTAATTTTTATGATTGTAATGTTCCAATCAGAAGGGTATTGCCTGCTCCTTAAATCTAGGCTATGACAAGGAAGGGAGTACATTTTACCACTAAATAGCCATCTTCCATGATGGGCATTTGGGAGGTTACAAGTCCCTCAAATGATATTATGGCAATGTCCTGAGTTAACAGAGAAGTTTCTTTGTGATGGGAATTCAGGAGATCAAAGATTTGTTACAGAAGGTAATGACCCGGCCTACCAGGAACAACATCTTCTGTGAAAAACATCCAAGCAGTTAAAGTTCCTCCAAGTTCAGAACCAAGGTCAATAGTTATGGAGAAAAAAGATCTAATGATCATTAAACTCCAAGGACAATGTGTTTAGAAAAAGTGATGACATTTCCAGATCGCTTACATTTGTTTGTGAAGTCAGCGGCACGGTTGGGTATTTGTGGGATGGGAATGCAAGGTAAGAGAAATTAGATAAACTTAGGGAGTTGTAAGTGTAGAAGTAGCTTTATATATGATTACATAGTTAGTGGTTAGGCATGGGGTTAAAGCTTGAGTAGAGATGTTGTAAAATGTAATCACTCTGAAGGAGTTAATATGGCATTAAGCTCCACCTAAGTTGACGATATTGTGCAATCTTTGGATGGAGACAGTTGAGACCCACACAGCACCCTGAGAGTAGCAGTTGTAAATTCACAGCTCCCGATAGTCCTCAGTAATTATGCCTGGCAAATTAATGTCAACTCTACCTATTACCATCATGCAATAACCTACTTTGTTTTGTAAGAGAAGTGCCTCTTCTGTTAAGACTCACCAGTGATCTATCCTCACCAATAATTAAACTATCCCAAGATTCAACCTCCAGAAAAGAGGATTAGTGACAGCAAATTAACAAAATCAAACAGCTTTTATAGCAGATATTATAAATTCTGGATCTCATACATGTGAAGACATTGGAAAGTAACCATTTGTAGTATTTTACAGTGACCATTCCCAAGTTGATATCCCTAATGCCACCTTATTATGTTTGATCTGCTGGGCCTTCACTTCCTGGATCGAGACTTTTGCCAAATGAAACAAAAATGCCTTGTAAGTCCTTTATCTCTGCGCTTATATAGGTCAAGTTTGAACCTGATGATGCATCAGGTTATTCTTAGAAATGTTTCAGTGAACTGCTGAGGCTTGATTTACATGTAGATCAGTTGCATTTACGCAAGACAGCTGGAGGAAAAATTCCATTGCTTTTCCCACATTTCAAATACTAGATAAATTCATAGATGGCAAAGCATTCGAACAATTATGTTACTTGCAGAGAAAACTTTTTCACCTGTAGCTGATGACTAGGTTCAGAAATCAATTTGCGGTCTTTTTTTTAAATTGCACTACTAATGGTTGACATCCTCATTGATATTTTTGGCTATGACTCTGTTTCTAATGTAGTACCAGAAGTCTCAATTCTCATGAGGCAGTATTCCCCTTAGATTGACACTGTTTGCTTGTTAGGAAGTGCCTTTGGTGGTGGTAGTGGCAGCCTGGATTTTTCTAGGGTTGTGATTTGGTCTGACAATACCAAGCCTTAATAGGTGTATCTTGTTGTGGGTTTTTGGTTTGAAGACAGGTTTTAAGGCAGAGGTGATGAGCAGTCTAATGAGATACACTAGACTGAACAGTTTATGAGACTCTGTTTTTTTTAAAAGTTGGAACAGTACGAAGCAATCTGAATGGATGACAGTAAGCCCCCACAGAACCACAGTTTTTAGTTTTTCATTTTCAGTACTATGGCTGGGTCTTGAAGTTGGAGGGAAGCTGCAGTGCATCTCTCCTCACTACTCTCTCTCTCTCAGAATTTTTTCTTAATGGTTTTCCTTCTGGACTAGAGAATTACTGTGAGGCAGTCTATTTTTCTGGATTTGTCTTTGTCAAGGGTGTGTTTACGGCATGTTACTATATTGGAACAGTTAATTTGTAATAGTTAATGTATATATTATTTTGTTAAGCATTTTGATAGAGTTACAGTTAAGCCAATTCTTTTTGTTTATTTTATCTGTACTTCATAGTGTATGAATAAGGTGTATTTTGCTTCAAACCTGGTAGTTTGACCAATCGAATTGCATTGGAACACACGCCTTGCACTTACCTTTAAAATTACAAAAAGTTAGGGGCTAGGCTATCTTTTTAAATATATTTTGAGGGGGCCAGGTCTGATCCACTACATTTGGGAACCCTTTAAAAATGGCAGGTGAGTCCCAAGTCCAGAATACCTGATCCCATCTCTAGGATTTCTGATTTTCAGGAATACATTTCAAGTGGCTGGTTCAGGTTGCAAGCCTGAACACATACTCTTGACCTGGTCGGCTCTATTGTAGAGACAACTATGTCCTAGTCTCACACCATTTTTATTAGAACCAGCCAGCTTTTTCAAAGACTCTTGGTTCCATGCAGCTCAAAGATACCAGTTGTTCTGCTATAACTTGCTTTTCATTAACGCACATTCGCTGTAACATGATTAACGAATAGGGGATGCTGTTTCAAAAGTGCAAACATCGCCAACATGTTAAGTGCCATTTGTATTGTGCGCTTCTTGTACTGCGCGGATCGCACAGCAATGTGACTACTGCACTATAGAAGAAATGACTGTATCACTAACCACAGTCAGCATAAAGGAAGCTTTGAAAACCAAGTTCAAAAGGACCTCCCTTTGCCAACCTATGCCACTTTGTCAACCAACCTCCATGGTCTCTCATGCCTTCCTTTTAACCTTCCTCTCTCCTGATATTACCATGCCAGCAATGCCACTTCATCCACACTCCTGAGAGTCTTCATACCACATTGTGACATTTCCATGTCTATTGATCACTACACACTGTATAGAAGCAATAAGTACCATAGTGACAATAGAATATGCAAAAAAAAGCTTTAAAAAATTAATCATTCATTCCTTATTTTTCATTTGTTTAAAGAAGCTCACTTAACAATGAAGTAATATGAGTATCAATCATCCAGACCCTCTGAAGTATCAATAGCAAATACTACAAGCAATTGATAATGCTTAATCCTCTTTAAGTAAATGTTGTGCAGCTTTCAGCAGAGATTATAATGTCCGAGCTATCAGCAGCTTTAAAAGTGTATTGGGTGTCTATGATTTCAACCAAGCAGATAAAAAGTATACTCTTCAAGCTCATTGTTTCTCAACTGAGCTGAAACTGATAATCTAGTCAAATAGCTTTGTCATTTCACAGTGATTGTCAAGTGCTTAAATGTACTAAATGTTTAAATTCTTTATAACAGTGGAGGTCACACAGCAACAGATGGAGTCTCTTCTGAAGTAAAAAATATTGCAGAAGATACAACATGGAGTGCACAATACTGTTTCATACTATCTGGTTTCAGGACCTAAATTCCTTGACCTAAAATCATGATGAACTTGATCAGATCTGAAAATTCTCTTTCGAAGAATTGTTTTAACAAAAGCATCATTTCTTTTGTGGGATACTGGTTAATGGGACTAATAGGGAACAGAGATTTTTTTTAACCAGAGATATTTGGCAAAGCTTGTATTGAGAAGAGATGGAAAAACCATCACTAAAAAGCGAATATTGATATCAATCACTAACAAAATATCACCAACATATTATATTGGTTTCAATACTGTCAAATCATAGAAGTTAGAATCAGTTGCGGATCAGCAAATTGTGATGGAGGGAATTTGCTCTAATTCAATGCAATGTCTTCATTTTCAAGACTTGGAAAAGACTATTTAAGCTCAACATGGCTGTTACTTTACATTGCTTGCTTAGTTACCCTCTTAGCATATTTCTCAATTCCTGTTACTATCTCACTCCCTTTCATTTGTTTTTAGTTTATTCTGCTATTAGTCAGCTATCGCGAAAAGAGCTTTCTAATTTCTGTTCTACTTCCAATTTCTATATCTTTAACCTGCCACGTCTCAAGTGTTGAAGGATGAACATTTGTTTTTCCTTCAGTCAACGTTGCCGATCTCCATGCTGGCTTTTAAAATGAGTCACCTTGAAGTATTTCACTTCAAAGAAAGCAAAGTCAACTTTCATAACCCTGATGCTGCAATTTAAAATCACTGAACGAGCCCATAATGCAAACATGACTCATAAATTTCAGCAGACTCTAGTGTTTTTTTCTCTTTAACAGTGAGCATGAAGACAGACCAGAGGAAAGTCATCCAAGTTATCAGCCAAATCTCTTTTTTTTTCGTGTCGTGTCTCTTACGATTCATGGCTGACATCGCATTATTTTGTTGTGACCTGTGTGGTAACATTTAAAATGGTCGATTAGGCTCTATAACAATCTGCAGTCGACCTTTTGGGGGAAAAAAAATCAGAGAAGGTCACTTATACTGTGTGCCTGAAGGGGTCTGTTTAAATTTAATCCTAAAAATGTTGGCACAGAAAACTAAGGATCTGTTAACACAAACAGAAATTGCTGAAAAAGTTCAGCAGGTCTGACAGCATCTGTGGAGAGAAATCAGAGTGAACGTTTTGGGTTGAGTGACCCTTCCTCAGAACCAAAGGTCTGTTAATTTCTTTTACTTTCCATAGTTTTCGGGTTGCACTCATTTAAAATGTTGTATTTTCCATTGCCCAGAGTTACTTAGCAAGTTTGCACAAGCTGCTTTGTGAAGTAGAGGAAACAAGTGGCTTATGGAAAAACGTTTCCAAGGTAACTTGTAACCCTGTCTATTAAAGCAAGTGAGAGACAGTGAACTGTGCTGAGCTTTCAGCTCTTACTGACATTTAATATAATGGCACATACTCTGGAACTAAATGGAGGTCATGACTTGGGATTTTGCTTTATGCGCAGTGAGACAATAAAGGCTGCCTTAGCACGATGATGCTGTCAAAGATGGCTTCAATTCACACATCAGAATCCTAAACTCCATGGGCCGAATGGCCGCCTTCCGTGCTATAAATGAATCAATGCCTCTCTGACCTGAAGACAAATCACAGGCTGAAACTTTTGTGTAGCAGTGATTAGGTAGTGCACTATTGGAGGTGATGCCTTCCATAAGAAACTATTAACCAAGATCCACTCAGTAAGACAAAGAAGATGCCACAGCAGTTTTCTGAAGAGGTTTAGGGAAGTTCTCTCCAGTATCCCAGAAAATATTTTTTCTTGCAACGAGTCGTACCAAAAGCAGATTATCTGGTCATTAAGTTGCTGCTGTTTGCTGTATCCAACTTGGCAGCTGTGTTTCCTACATTAGAACAATACTAGCCTTCATTGGCCATGAAGTGCTTTGGCAGGTTCTAAAAGATGTTGTGTCGATGCAAGTCTTTTTCTGTTTTGCAATAAAGAGCGAGAGAATCTACAGTTGGGGCATAGCTGACTTACCTGAATATTAGTGTGTCTGCTCGTCCTGAATTATCATGTTTATAGTGTTACAAAAATATATTCAGCTGAAGAGGGCTTTGCCCATTGAGTGACTTTGTTCATTTCCCAGTGACGTGATAACTCACATGAGTGGAAAATAGAAACAATAACATACATATGTGAATTAGCTCCTAATAGTTTGCAGCTGCCACAGCATTCTGGAGTGACTATGAAGATATTGCTAATTCCCAGGGATTCTTCAGTCCCTTAAAAAAGTCAATGATGGTGAGTCCTCAGTATTTTTTCACATTGTTTTCTGTATATCTGATTAAGCAATTCTCTAAACAGGATTGGGTCAGTGAGCTTGACATCAGGAGAGGGGAAAATGCTAGAGTCCATGATAAAAGATTTAATAGCAGAGCGCTTGGAAAACAGTGACAGGGACAGACAGAGTTAGCGTGGATTTACAAAAGGGAAATCATGCTTGACAAATCTACTGGAATCTTTTGAGATGTAGCTAGTAGAGTTGTTAAGGGGCAGCCAGCGGATGTGGTTTACGTGGACATTCAACAACCTTTTGTTAAGTTCCCATATAAGAGATTAGCGACTGAAATTAAAGTGCGAGGATTTGGGGATAGTATATTGACATTGATAGAGAACTGGTCAGCAGACAGGAACCAGATTAGCAACAGATGAACAGTTTTCCAAATAGCAGGTAGTGACTACTGGGTTATGTGCAGGGATCTGTGTTTGGACCTCAGCTATTCACGGTATGTATCAATGGTTTAGATGAGGGAATTGAAGGTAATATCTCCAAGTTTGTACAAAGCTGGGTGGAAGGGGGAGCAGCGATACTTCATTGTGATTTGGACAAGTTGAGTGAGCAGGCAAATGCAAGACAGATGAAGTATGAAGGCATATAAATGTGAGGTTCTCCAATTTGGGAACAGAATGGTGGGTGATTGGATTGGCCAGTATGACTTCAAATTATGTTGAGGAGCTGTATAGATTAAAATACATCTCGAAAGCAGAGCCAAAAGGGCTAGTTTATAACTTAACCATATCAAAGTGCTGCCTAAATGTTAACACCAGGCAATGCTCTAAATTCTGTCCTAATGCCTGTGCAATATGCTCAGAATGCACCATGGAATTCAAAAGAGTAATGCTGTTGACTCAGAGCTTCCCCAATAAAAGGCAATGTTGCTCATGGTAATGCATATATTGCCACAGAAACAAGCCAACAGCTTCTTAGTCAATACTTTCTGGAACAACTGAAGGAAGTTGAGGATGATGTCTGTGTGGAGTGGAGGGTGGGCTTTACAACTTAATAACCTCTAGAACGCTCATATCTCCAGCTGCTGGTGGTTTGATTTTACTAACTAAGCAAATGCTCATCGGAGTATGGCATATCTTGCTAAACCTTTCTTGTGGCTTTTGCTACATTCATTGCTTTTGTACAATGTTTTGAAACTGCAGATCCATAAAACTTTTAACTCACTGGACAAGGAGCACAGACTTTCTGAAATTAACAAACAAATAAATAGAACATATTTGAGGCTCTCAGCAACTCATGCACCATCTGTACAGAGAGAAACAGTAATGTTTTACGTCAATTTTCAGGGTAGACTCTGATTGTAAATTTAAAGCCCCATGTGTGGAAAATATTTCTCTTCAATTCTTTTTAAAATCTTAAAACCCTCAATCACATCAACTTTTAATCTTCCATATGTCAAGGAATATAACACTGGTTACTGTCATCTAACTCTTGTAGCCATGGTAAGCCCATTCTGGTGAATGTGTGCTTTACCCTTTCCAAAGCACTCTATCAAGCTCAATGTTCCTCAAAAGATGAAAGTCTAACAAATTCGTAAAACTGACCCCCATGTATTTCATTTTCCAAGCTGCTTAACGTATTACATCGATTATTGAATGTCGACTCAGTAATGGGAGGTGATGTACTGATGTGAGGAACTGAAAGTGTTTCAACACATCCAATACATTGTCCGAGTTAGGTGGTCAAGTGTACATCCTATCACTACTGTATGGTCAACAAAGTGAGAAGACAGTAATGCCATTTCTTTCTTGAACTTTCCAGTGATTTTTTTTTTTGCATTTAATATCCTCAATCTCTTTTCAAGCACAACTGCCCCTGCCTTGTTTGACATCTGTTGAGTTTACATTTAAGATATTTTAAGATGACCCAGCTATTTGTGATAATAAGGATGACAATGCCAGCAGTTAAACAAATGCAGAGAACGCTGAAGAAACTTAGCAAGCCTGCCTCATCAGTGGAGAGAGAAACAGAGTTAACATTTTGAGTCCAGTCTGACTATTCAGTTTGACTGTACATACGTTGGGACATCCTCAGGTTGATTCTGGATTAGTGGTGCTGGAAGAGCACAGCAGTTCAGGCAGCATCCAAGGAGCTTTGAAATCGACGTTTCGGGCAAAAGCCCTTCATCAGGAATAAAGGCAGTGAGCCTGAAGCGTGGAGAGATAAGCTAGAGGAGGGTGGGGGTGGGGGGAAAGTAGCATAGAGTACAGTGGGTGAGTGGGGGAGGGGATGAAGGTGATAGGTCAGGGAGGAAAGGGTGGAGTGGATAGGTGGAAAAGGAGATAGGCAGGTAGGACAAGTCCGGACAAGTCATGGGGACAGTGCTGAGCTGGAAGTTTAGAACTAGGGTGAGGTGGGGGAAGGGGAAATGAGGAAACTGTTGAAGTCCACATTGATGCCCTGGGGTTGAGGTGTTCCAAGGCGGAAGATGAGGCGTTCTTCCTCCAGGTGTCTGGTGGTGAGGGAGTGGCGGTGAAGGAGGCCCAGGACCTCCATGACCTCGGCAGAGTGGGAGGGGGAGTTGAAATGTTGGGCCACGGGGCGGTGTGGTTGATTGGTGCGGGTGTCCCGGAGATGTTCCCTAAAGTGCTCTGCTAGGAGGCGCCCAGTCTCCCTAATGTAGAGGAGACCGCATCGGGAGCAACGGATACAATAAATGATATTAGTGGATGTGCAAGTAAAACTTTGATGGATGTGGAAGGCTCCTTTAGGGCCTTGGATAGAGGTGAGGGAGGAGGTGTGGGCGCAGGTTTTACAGTTCCTGCAGTGGCAGGGGAAAGTGCCAGGATGTGAGGGTGGGTTGTAGGGGGGCGTGGACCTGACCAGGTAGTCATGGAGGGAACGGTCTTTGCGGAAGGCGGAAAGGGGTGGGGAGGGAAATATATCCCTGGTGATGGGGTCTGTTTGGAGGTGGCGGAAATGTCGGCTGATGATTTGGTTTATGCGAAGGTTGGTAGGGTGGAAGGTGAGCATTAGGGGCGTTCTGTCCTTGTTACGGTTGGAGGGGTGGGGTCTGAGGGCGGAGGTCCGGGATGTAGACGAGATGCGTTGGAGGGCATCTTTAACCGCGTGGGAAGGGAAATTGCGGTCTCTAAAGAAGGAGACCATCTGGTGTGTTCTGTGGTGGAACTGGTCCTCCTGGGAGCAGATCCGGCAAAGGCGGAGGAATTGGGAATACGGGCTGGCATTTTTGCAAGAGGTAGGGTGGGAAGAGGTGTAATCCAGGTAGCTGTGGGAGTCGGTGGGTTTATAAAAAATGTCAGTGTCTTTCTCCCCACCCCCACCCTCCTCTAACTTATCTCTCCACGCTTCAGGCTCACTGCCTTTATTCCTGATGAAGAGCTTTTGCCCAAAACGTCGATTTCGAAGCTCCTTGGATGCTGCCTGAACTGCTGTGCTCTTCCAGCACCACTGATCCAGAATCTGGTTTCCATCATCTGCAGTCATTGTTTTTACCCCATCCTCAGGCTGAATTGAGATATAAGTGCAAAATCTTAATTGCAATCAGTCAATCCGACCTAATGCTGGGCATGCTGATCGTATTATCTTTAACAACTCATACTAAAAGGGATGTTGACAGAAATAAAAGTGCTCAAAAGAGTTGGACAACTAAGGAAGTGGAGGGTTATCATTAATGTTTACAAGGGCTACAGAGGGGCAATTGATTTTGCATGTCTGTCTCACAGAACACAGTCATTACTCTTCCATATGTTGAATTAAATGTCCAGCAGAGCTTTGGAAAAAAGTCACATTTTGGTCTGCACAAAATATTCATAATTGCATCTGGAGACTTCAACAAACGTGTTGGAATATCCCCCACTTACTTTAGATATAAAGCCATTTCTCTGTAATTTTGTGAGGCCTGAGATATGATATACTCTAGACCTACAGACTGTCTATGGATGAAGTTAGTTTCAGTTACTTAAAGTGACTGAAGTGGATGTGAGGTTCATGCTTGACAATTTATCGATGTTTCAAAATGAATATACTTTTGAAGACCACAGATTGTCATTCAGGAAGTTCCCTTGTGGATGGCAAGAATTTGAACAACATTTTCTGGTTTGTTCATGGATGTTTATGGAAACCACTTCTCCTCCACAGAATGTTCTAAGTTGATTTTGTTGCTGATTGGGGCAATGTCTTGAGTCAACACATGGCTTAATGTACACTTTGTTACAGATGTAGCCCATTGTTGCAGAACAAGAACTTGATTGGGCACCTTCACAGTGGATTGAACAAAGGGGCAGTCATACATTTTGATCAATTTGTGATCATTATTATCAAGTAATGGGTTCAATAGGAGGGCCATAGGACTGAGGAGCAGGAGTAGGCATCCTGCCATTCGATAAAAGCATGGTTAATCTGGTAGCGGCTACAATTTCTATTTTCTTGTCTACCCATCATGACACTTAACTCCTGCTTTTTTTTCATAAGTCTATAACACAACCTTGAATAAATTCAGTGACTACAGCCTCCACTCTGTCTCCTAGAGAGGAGAATTCCACAGACTAACTTGACTCTGAACAAAAATAATTCTCCTAATCTGTGCCTTAAAGGCAAGATCTCTTAATCTTCAAACTGTGCCTCCTAATTCTTGTTTCTCCTGCAAAGGAAAGCATTCTGTCAGAATTAGCTCTGTTAAGTCCCCTTAGTGCATATATGTCTCAGTAAAAGGCACACTGATTTAAACTCCAATGGGTATCAGCCTACCCTGCTTAACCATTCTTCAATAAAGTAAACACTTCATCTCTGGAAAGGATCTGGAAAGAGAAAACATTCTCTAAACTCCTTCTAATGTGATGATATACTTTTTCTCAAATAAGGAGAACAAAAATGTTTACAGTACTCCTGATGTGGAACAAAATAGTTTAATGATGGGAAAATAATCCAGAGAATGGAAGTTTAAATCCCGTCATGACAAGTTCACAGAAATGTTATGGTATGGGTGTTTGGCCCATTTTGTCTACACCAGATTCCCAAATGAACATCATGATTTAGAGCCATTCTCCTCCCTTTTCCCCATACCCTTGCATGTTGTGTCTATCCAGAATTTAATTCATTGAATTTAAATTCTACCAGCTGTCATGGACTCTCAGATCATTAGCTAAATTGAGAAGTTAAATTCTGATTTTTAAAAACTGGTATCGGTAAAGAGAGGTCATGGAGCTAACGCATTATATCGAAAGTCTTGCTGACTCATAGCTATCCTGGATAAGCCTTCCTTACCTTGCCTGAAGTATCTAGGACTCCAGGTGTACACCAAAGTGGTCGGCTTTTAGCTGCCCTCTGAAGTGGCTGAGCAAGACCTAGTTGGATCAAAAAAAAAACAACTGAGGGTAGGCAATAGATGCCAATCTTTCCAATGATGTCCACTTCCCAAAAACAAAATCTACAAAAGGCAAAGACTTGAGTAAATCTAGTGAAGTTGAGACTCAAAGACATGTATGTAATAACCACTGTTATTCACCAAGGCTGTGCTTAGCATGTGTTTGGATGAAATATTGAAATGATTTCATTTGCAGAGCAATGTGCAAAATAAGTTCTGCCTGTCTAAATGGATACTTGATGTGATGATGATTTTGGTTGCCTGGTTTAAATGTTGATTGCGAAGGGGGAAATGCTGTCTATGAGTCAATAGATTTCTGTGTGAGTCTACAAAGATGAATTGCTTACAACAAAGTACTTAAGGCAACTTCTCCCTGTCTCTGACATATTCGGAAGTGTGCAGACTGAAAGTGGAACAGGAACTAATTGTTTATTGAAGAATATTTTGTGTTATGCTAATTTTCCAGAGACAGCTGATGCACAAAAAGCAGTACCAGACTGGATTTAAGCCTCCCAGCCCCAATGAATAAGCTTTGTTGAAGCTTAGCTGTTGTTTGTAATGAGCTTGCTTCTCTTGCAGCAAGGCCTTTGTAATAACACAAACTGGCTGCTTTAATTTGCAGAGAGGTGTTTCAGTGTTGAAAGGTGATACAGACAAGGGTGGGTTATTGAGAAGGGAGTTCCTGCCTAACCGAGTTCAGCTTGCGTCCCCTGGATCAAGGAATGGACAACGCAGGAGAGTCACTTGCAAGTTCCTTGTGACAAACTCTGTCTGTTGGAAGGCAGGTTTTGAACTGAGAATGTGGTACTGGAAAAGCACAGCAGATCAGGCAGCATCCGAGGAGCAGGAAAATCGACGTTTTGGCCAAAAGCCCTTCATTCCTGAAATGTCAATTTTCCTGCTCCTCAGATGCTGCCTGACCTGCTGTGCTTTTCCAGCACCATACTCTCGACTCTAATCTCCTGCATCTGCAGTCCTCACTTTCGCCTAGATTTTAAACTGTCCGAGCTAAAGAGTTAAAAATCAACTTTGTCCACCCCAGTCCAACACTGGCACCTCCTCATCATGGCTAAAGAGCTTCTTATTTAGCAGTTCAGGACAAGCCGTCCTCTGCACAGTCAACTCCACAGCTAGGATTTTCAGTATAACCCCCTTACTGTTATGTAATGATTTCTGCAAATGGTCATGCCAAGATCAAAGTTGACATGGAGACTGAAGAAATATTAGTGGGGAGCCAGGAAGTGGCAGACGAGCTGAATAAATAATTTGCATCAGGCTTCACAGTAGAAGACAGTACCATCATTCCAAAATTACTAAAATAATCAAAGATCAAAAGGACACGATGAAATATATTCACTAACTATCACTGGAGAAAAAGTGCATGGGAAATGAATGGGGCTAAGGACTGATTAGTCCCCTGGACCTGATGGGCTTCATGTCAGGATATTAAGGGAATTAGCAACAGAGATAGTGG
This sequence comes from Chiloscyllium plagiosum, assembly GCF_037043375.1. NCBI lineage: Eukaryota > Metazoa > Chordata > Chondrichthyes > Orectolobiformes > Hemiscylliidae > Chiloscyllium > Chiloscyllium plagiosum. The sequence goes on from NW_028270161.1 coordinate 52,011,899, forward strand.
ATGCACTGGTAGCAATCCTTCAGGAAACTTAGATTCTGGAAAAGTCCCAGAGGATTTGACAACTGTCGATGCAACACATTTATTTAAAAAAAGGGGAGGGGAGAAAAAAAGGCACGTAACTACAGACCATTCTGCTAAATATTATTGGGAAAATGTTAGAGTCTGTTATGAAGGATATAAAGTGTAGATCCTATTAATAAGTAGACAAGTGCAGCATGCAACTTGTATGCTGTAAAATATCACAAACAATAACGATCAAATAATTTGTTTTAGATTGCGAGAGGAATGTTGGAACTCTACTCTTCTTTAACTTATGCTCTGGGATCTTGTGTATTCACCTGATCAGGCTTATACTTTATCTTATACTCAAAATTTGACATTGCCAACAATGCAGCAGTGCTGGAGTGGGGCTGGGGTGCAACCTACTCATTCCACTGTTGGTAAGGATGATTTTAGAATTATAAAATTCACAATTTCTTTTATAGGCACAAGTAGTGCAGTGTGTCCATCTTTCACATTTGCAAATTGAATGAAATGAGAATCAGTGAGTGAAACAGATACATTCCCTGCTGGTTGTATAGGGAGAATATGAAATGGGTTTTGGATTGCTGCAGGCTACCATTTCACAATCGCTATGGCAACGGTATGGTTTTGTGCGTGCATTGACGCAGAAGGAGCAAAATTGGATATTTAATTCCCAAAGCTGGAGAGTGAGACCATAACTTAGTAGGATGCTTGTTCCACGTACTATGGTATAACTCCAGTCCTGCGGTGGTAAACAGCAAACATGTGTTAATGGTACCCATGGTATAATGGTACCCAATTGGTCCATTGAGACTCTAGGGAATACTGTAACATTACTTTTGAAATCTGCACTTTTGGAAAAAAAACATGCACAATAATTAGAAAACAAAATAAAAATGGTGCTACGGAAATGTTGCAGTTAGATAGCCAGGATTAGGGAAGTAGGAAACAGCCAGACTAGGGCCTGTTACCTTTAGTCAGCTGTGCCATCCAATGAGATCATGCTTGATCTTCCATCTAACTCCATTTTGTCCCAGATCCCTCGTTTCTCTGGTTGGCAGGAATCGATCAATCTCACTTTTTGAATCAATGATTAATCAAGCTGTTTGCTGACGTGGGCTTCAAGCGTCTGCTGTTGTTTTTGGACAGAAGTATTCAAGTTCTGAAAGGTCTGGTTCATCTTTCAGACTCAGCTCACAAGTCCTGCACTGGCCAAACCAGTGGGAGTGGTTTCTTTCTATGCACCCTATCTCTTTCTCTTAATATAGAGTCATGCAGCTCTAAAGCACAGAAAAAGACCTTGGCCCATCAAGACTGTCCCAGTTGAAAAACAAGCACCTAACTACAGCATTTTGCAGCACTTTGTCCATAGCCTTATATATCTTGGTGTTGCATGTGCACATCTAAATACTACTAAAATGATTGTGAGGACTTCTGCCTCTACCATGCTCACAATATCTTGAAAGCCTTGGATTAAATCACCTTCTAAAATTTAGTTTAGACCTTCCCAAACTGGGGGTCATAATCCCAAAGAAGCTCCAACCCCCAAGAACGGAAAGCTGTGTGGCCCCTTTGAGTCACAAGTTTTGTTTCTGGGTGGAGCCTAATTGACCTCGACTTGGGACCAGATTGCTGTATTGGTCAACCTGATGGAGAAGTAAGTGTTAAACGTAGGTGTCATGTTAACTTGAAAACTCTGCTGTGTAACGAGTGTGGTTATTTTCTAGCATTAGGGTTGGGGGCCACCAGTGGGTGGTGGGATTGAGACAGGCAGTTATTTGAATTTTTTTTTGTGTGACATACTGTTGGTCTCTTTCTTGAAACATTAAACATGCAATGCCTGGGCTGCACGTATCAAAATACACACAAACAGAGTTTCTTTGTGATGGAGCTTGGTTGGTTGGACCCGCGGTTGGTAATAATAACACCAGCCTCTTGGCTGGGCAGGGTGTTTAATGGCTGTTGCTGTGGAGCTACTATTGTGGTGCAGTGCCAACCTCAGTCGCCTGTGGGCAGTGCATTTATTGGTTAGGACAGTGGTCAGGCCACTTCTGGAACACTGCGTTCAGTTCTGGTCTCCCCGCAATAGGAAAGATGTTGTTAAACTTGAAAGGGTTCACAAAAGATTTACAAGGATGTTGCCAGAGTTGGATGGGGTTTGATCTATAGAGAGGGGCTGAATAGGCTGGGGCTACATGCCCTGGAGAGTCTGAAGCTGAGGGGGTGACTTTACAGGAATTTATCAAATCATGAGGATAGAGTGAATAGGACTAGGTTGGGGAGTCCAAAGCTAGAGGGCATAGGTTTAAGGTGAGAGGGGAAAGATTAAAAAGGGACCTAAGGGGCAACTTTTCACACAGAAAGGGATGTTTTTTTGGAATGAGCTGCCAGAGGAAGTGGTGGAGGTTGGTACAATTAGGGCATTTAAAATGCATCTGGATTGGTATATGAATAGGAAGGGTTTAGAGCAATATGGAGCACATGCTGGCACATGGGACTAGATTTATTTAGGACTTCTGGTCGGCATGACTCCAATTATGACTCTATTGGTGCAAATTGCCAATCCCACTTTACAAAGCTGTCTGCCTGATTGGCTGGTTGCTACAGGTTGGAAGGGGGAATGGGATGGAGGTTTCTAGCAGGGTCTACAAGTTAGAGCCAGACAAGTTTGAATTAAGAAACACTTCTACACAACAAGGACTGTAGAAGTTATGGAGCCACAGTCGATGCTATTAGTTAATCACTAATTGAAAAACTGAGATTGATATTAAATGTAGGAGGGGGGAATGTGGGAATATAGGGTTAGCTCACAGATTAGTTATTGCTGCAGTCAGACTGGAGGCTCATAAAACACTGACAAATAACCTCTGTGGGATTACACAAAATGTTTATAGTTCGCGGTAAAATAAATATGAAGAAATGCTTGAAATGTGGGATATTTCAATTAGGTCCCAGATTGGAAGGCACAATGGAGGAAACGTTTACATTAACAAAAGGACAGGACAGGAAACTGTCTGGTTCCAGTAGTTGAGGGGTCAAGAATGAGGGGCCATTGATACAGGCTAAGAAGCCAGAGATTTAGAACAGATGGTAGGAGATAGTTCTTTCACACAAGAGAATTGAAAGGCTGTGGAATTCACTCCCAGGGTTTGTGGTTAAGATGGGAAGAACCAATTTTCAGATTAGATTGGGTAGATGGAAGAAGGAAAAAGGATTAAAGGGAAACCAGGTAGATAGCTGTGATTATATATTTCTACGTTAGATTTTTTTCAGTTTTGCTTGAGTTGGAACCTCTTGAGCACTTTCATCAATTAGCTTCAAGGCTTTTTTACAGATGATGTTTCAAGAGTGTGCATGCTCCTCTGAACTCCTTTGCAGACATGTCAAGCTTACAGCCGTGAATAGATGGCTGTTTTTAGACTGCAAGAGTCCTTTTTCTGATTCTGGTGATGTAAACAAGGTACTGCCTGTCTCGAATTAGCCTGCACTGTCACTGAGTAAGTGCTCATTAGTAATTCCTATTACCCTGTGTTGTAGAATTCTCCTTAGCTGAGCTGTTTAGGGAGATGGGTGGACTGCCGTATTGGCAATACTGCAATCTATTTCTGAGTAATGACCTTTCAAATCACTGGTTATAAATCGATTGATAATATTTAGTCCTGTCACTGAACATTAGTCTGGGACTTGTATTCCTTATGAATTTGTCAGTAGCATTCAGTTATAATATGAAATACTAATAATAGCCAACTTTGTACTGAATTTATTTTGGAACTCAATGGTTTATTGGTGACAGTAGGAGTTTATTGTACATTATACACTGTTGTTGGTTGAGTCAGAACATTGCGGGTTCTGAGGACCTGTCTTTGGGATGCGATGGTAAATCAAGACTCTTGCTGCGTAAAACAACTCATGGTAGTATTTTAAAGAATGCAGGTCAGTTCTTCCTGACCCCAGCCAATAAAATAGATTATCTGATCATTATTGTACTGCTCTCTGTGTGCATATCAGCTGCTGTGTTTCCGACATCACAACAGGGACTCCACTTCAGAAGTATTTAATTGGCCATAAAGCATTTGTAATATCCTCTGATCATAAAATAAGTATAAGTCCTTTGTATTAAATGTATTATTGCTTCATTTATTAAATTGAGAAAAAGAGAGTGCTACCATTTGACAGCCATTTAAACCCAATGGCTTCTGTTGTCCAGATGGCCTTTCCTTTTGAGGTTGTGGGAAGGTTGAGTTATTGAGAAAATGCCTGAGAATGCAGTTGCTTTCTTAAGACTCGGAGGTAATGGGGAGGTGAGAATGCACATGGGCCAGGCATGGATGCAGTGGAAAGGACAGGCAAGGTGCCCACAATCTTGACTGGTTGATTATCGAACAGCGAGATGGATTTTTTCCATTGAGACACATAAAAGCCAGATGTTCACACTATGGGAAAATACTTGAAACAGGATATCATGAACTATGGGGGTGAACATGTGGCCTTGATCAGGAACGTTACAACTAGATACAGCTATTATATTTTGTGAAGTAACTAATAGTGACCATCAGTGGGGTTACCTGACTGTGTTTTGTTTAATTTCCACCTACATTACATTGCATTACTTCCACTTACAGTGCTTTAACCAACCCTCTCACCTACTGCCTCACCCCTCCACACACACAAATGCACATAAATGCATTCACACACCTACTCTCACAGATGCACAAACACGCACACACAAACAGATGCACAGACACACACATGCACATAAACATTCACACACACATACGCGTAAACATGGACACACCTGCACATTAACACACACACATGCGCCTAGATGCATGCTCACACACTGACAATAGACACATGCACACACATACGCACACCACCTCAAGCTCTCTGTGCATATAATGCCCATACAATGCATATAAAATCATCCAACTACAGGGAGTTACAGGCTTCCAAGGAATGTTCATAGAACCTGAGAATCACAGCATTGCAAGCGACCATTTGGCCCATCACACCTATGCCAGCTTTCTGAATGAACAATTACATTCCCCTTCACAGCCCAAAGACCTTTGTTTCCTGAATAATTCATCGGCTTCCTCTTTAGAACTTTTGATTCTGTTCACAGCATTGCTTTTGATAGAAGATTCCATATCCAAGTAACACTCAACACAAAAAGCAAACCTTTCTTTAATTCTTTGATAATGGCTTTTGATTTATGAGAACTTGACAGAGTGGATCTGAATGGTGTTTTCCTGGTATGGGAGAGGCCAGAACTAGAGGGCACCCTTTGAAAGTAAGAGCTCTGCTATTTAAAACAGAGATTAAGATTTCTCTCTCTCCTTTCCACAGTGGGGGAGGTGGTCATGTGACTGACAAAATCTCTTCCCCAGAAGAGGCAGAATTAGTGAATATATTTTAAGGAGAAGAAGATGGATTTTTTGACCAATAAAAGAATTACAGTATCTTGAGGATTCGGCAAGAGCGTGGAGTCGAACCTCTGTCAAATTGGCCTTGATCTTGTCGAATAGTGGAGCGGGCTTCAGGGGACTGAATGGCCTATTTCCCTACTTTGGAAGTGTGTATGTGTATCTGGGAGAGGTCCACAGTTACAGACTTGCACACGCTATGACCCAGGTTCAATTCCAGCCACGGGTGACTGTCTGTGTGGAGTTTGCACATTTTCCCTGTGTTTGTGCGGGTTTCCTCTGGGTGCTCCATTTTCCTTCCACAATCCAAACGATGTGCCGGTTAGGTGAATTGGCCAGTATTACATTGCCAAATACATTGCTGGATAGTGTCATAATGGCAGGATTTTATATGCATTGTATGGGCGTTTACACCAAGTTAAGCCTTCCTTAGTAGATTGCTTATTGGCAATTAAGTACAAACCTACTCCTAACATGGTTCTGTGGCGTGACAGTAAACTCTAGATGTAAGTTAGAGCAGCTGTTTTCCATTTTCAGAATTTACAATGAAAACAATAACATCAGAATGTAAGAAATAGCAGCAGGAGTGACCCATTCAGTCTCTCAAGCCTATTCTGCCAACCAGTAGGGCCATGACTCATCTTCTGCCTCAACTCCCTGATTCCCTAAAAAAGTCAAAGCTCCCTCTGTCAACGCTGAGGCTGCTACAAGCCACCAGCCAGAGAATTCTGAATGTTCACCACCCTTTTGTGTAAAGAGATTTAGAATCACACAGCATGGGAACACACCCTTTGGTCCAACCAGTCCATGACAAACATAATCCCAAACTAACCCAGCTCCACTTACCTGTTCTCAAAGAACAAAAGGACACAGTGAATTACAGCAAAGGAATAGGCCCTTCAGCCCTCCAAGCCTGCACCGATCCAGATCCTCTATCTAATCCTGCTGCCTATTTTCTAAAGATCTGTATCCGTCTGCTCCCTGCTCATTCATGTATCTGTCTAGATACATCTTAAATTACGCTATTGTCCTAGCCTGTACCAGCTCCACTGGTAACCCTTGCCAGTCCCTCACACCCTCTGGGTAAAGAACTTTCCATGTATCGCTCCCCTAAACTATAAGGCAGTCTGCCAATTTGGAGAGAATGGAGGAGTCGAGAGAGTTGGTTGTGAGGTAGAGTTGTGTGTCACAATGTAATAATGGAAAGGGTTTCAGTGCATCATAATGAGCAGGAAGGAGTCACCAGCCTATTAGGCATGTACCGACTCATTGAAAGAGTGATCCAATTACCTCTCTTCTTCTTCAATGTGATCCTGAAATTTGTCCCTGTTTAATGCACATTGCAAATTTTCATTCTCACTCTGTTGTGGTCACCTTTTCAGGCAGCAGATTGCAACTCACAACAACAAACGTCATGTAGAAAAAACTGAAAGAACTGCAGATGATGGAAATCAGAAACAAAAACTGAAATTGCAGGAAAGGCTCAGCAGGTCTGGCTGCATCTGTGGAGAGAAATCAGAGTTAATGTTTTGGGTTTCCTCAGAACTGATGGTAGCTAGGAAAGAGTTCTTTTTTAAGGTGAAGAAGATAGAGTGGGGGAAGAGGGTAATAAATCATTGATAATTGGAGATAGCACTCAAAGAGAGAAGAACAGTTGGACAGACAAAGGAGCCGGTAACAGTCAGCCTAGGAGAATGAATAGCGATAAGTGGTCAATCAGTGGGCTGTGTGGAACAGCAGACCATGTGATACCAAGGCCTGATTTGTGGGGGTTGGGGCAAGGACATGGGAGAAGGTGCCTTCAGCCCTCAGATTGGTGCATTTGATATTGAGTCCAAAAGGTTGCAGGGTTCCCAAGCGGAAAATTAGGTGCTGTTCTTCCAGCTTGTACTGAGTGTCACAGAGCACTGCAGCGAGCCTGAGACAGAGATGTTGACCAGGGAATGAGGTGGTGTGTTAAATCTCCTCCTCTTGCCTTTGGCTCATTTGTGAACTACCTTAAGTCTGTGCCCTCTGCTCAGTGCCTTGAGTGTTCCCGGTTACATGTTAATCCTTGCCGATCCATTAAAACATCACAGATTATTTCACAAACCTCCAGTGCTTTAAGACTGAGGAAATGGGCCAGGGTTGCCACATTCTGAAAAGGATGTGGATGCTTTGGAGAAGGTGCAGAGGAGGTTCATCAGAATGTTGCCTGATATGGAGGGTGCTGGCTGTGAAGAGAGGTTGAATAGGTTAGGATGATTTTCATTAAAAAGACGGAGGTTGAAGGGGGACCTGATTGAGGTCTACAAAATCATGAGAGGTGTAGACAGGGTGGATAGCAAGAAACTTTTTCCAGAGTGTGGAACTCAATTACTAAGGGTCATGAGTTCAAAATGAGAGGGGAAGGGTTTAGGGGAGCTATACGTGGAAAGTTCTTTACCCAGAGGTGGTGAAGGCCTGGAATGGGTTGCCAGTGGAGCTGGTAGAGACTGGGACAATAGCGTCATTTAAGATGTATCTAGACAGATACATGAATGAGCCATATGCCTTCTTTACCACATTGTGTCCCATCAATGCCATTGGCTATCACAATAAATCGCTGATGATTGTTTGAAGTATTGTTTTGTGTCAGTTTGGTCTTGCTGCAGGTTTAAGGTCTTCTCATTGTTGGATGCGTGTTAGAGTCATACAACTCTGAAACATTTCATTCGGCACAATATTTCCTCCAGTCTTTCACCAATTCATACACAAAATAACATTTATTTTTGTCTCCCAGGTAACTCTTTACTCACTAAGTATTATAAAGAGATTTCACATCTAATTAATCAGCGTCTAATCATAGATAGACAAATACAAAATTTCTAATGCAAAAACAAAATGTAAAACACGGTTAACTGAGCTGGCCTTGCAATTACAGAATTCTGAGCAGTTTGGGCATGTAAAGTTGGCCTTTCACGTATAAAATAGACAGGCCAAAGAACTTTCTCTTGATCCAGAACTGGGGTCCTGTAATGAATTGGCATCGCAGTAAAACTTCAAAAAGTACAGTAACCTGATCTCCGCTGTTGTATTTCTTTAAAGGAAAGTAATTGGTTAATTTTTAATTTTGTTTTGTTATTTTTGCATGTTCAGTAAGAGACGGGGAAAATTTGTAACCTCTCACCAGATTTCTTGGGAAGTTGCATAGTAGAATGCAGCTGCTACACAGACTGAACAGTTTGCAAATAAGGGGTCGCCAATTTAAGATAGAGATTCTGATTCCATCGTTAAGTCCGGATTCTCTGGTCCTTGGATGTCAGCAGGAATGTAGAGTTGAGACCACAGCCAGACCAGTCAGAACGATAACTGTGCTTTTGCTCAGCTGAACTATCACTGTCGTGATGACCAACTGTGATTGGGTCATTGACAATAGTTCAATTTCACTTTGAGCCAAAATATTTATAATTGTAAGGTGGGTCTCAGGGCACTTACCACCAGTAATAGCGCAAAGCAAATTTATTTCCAGTGAATTGGCAGCTGGGGTTTTCCAATCAGGTGAAGGAGAGGAGATTGTATTGGTCGCTAATGAAAGAGTCTGATACAGTAAAACAGACATTGTGATCTAAGCAAAAACTGACACATTGTCTAACTTTGTGCAAATTTGTAATTTTCTACTTGACTAATGGGGCAATAGTGTATCTGAAACCACAGTGGACTGATCATCAGCTCCCCAGAGTAAAAGTGACTAATGAAATGGAAGTATCATGCTGTGAAAGGCCTTTCACAACCTATAATGTCCTTGTTATTTAAGTTAGTGAAGCTTCCGACTCCTCTGCCATCTCCTTCAAGATTCACAAAAGGTAAACACCTGGGGATGGAATTATTTCGTGTTGCTGCTCACCCAGCGTCTTGCGAACATTTTCATCTAGATTTGGAGCCACATTTGCTATCTTCCAGAAAGTACCTGATCTTTTGAGCTGGTAACCACCCACTGTGGATTTATGGCTGACTGGAGACTACTTCTTTTCCCTCCTCTCTGGTCTCCCTTGGCACTTTGAGCACTGTGACCTATGAACAGGCAGTTAAATCACACTCTTGCTGGAATATTCTGAGGAGCTAGGAAATGTTGCCCAACGTCTGAATCACCAGGCAGTCAGAACACAAGTCCAGTAAACATTGCTCCACACCAGTTACAGAGATCAGAAACAAAGGCAGAAATTGCTGGAAAGACTTTGCTGTATCTGTGAGGAGAAAGCAGAGTTAATGCTTTGGGTCTAGTGATCCTTTTTCAGAGCTAGTAGAGATAGGAACAGGTGGTGGCACATATGTTGAAGACTGGATTAGGTGTCTAAAGGAGTGAACGGGTACACTGAGACAGAACCCAGAAGGTGAGAAAGGTATGTGGTGAACAATGGGATGGGCCTGCATTTACCTGAATTTTGCTCAAGCTATTCAACTCTATTTGCTGCTCACAATGTGGTCTCCTCTCTATTGGTACCATCGACCCCTAGAAATATGTTACAGCACAGAAGGGGCCATTTGGCTCATCTTGTACAAGCTGACCTAAAGACCCACAGATGCCCTGTCTAAACCCATCTTCCTGCACACGGCCATAGTCCTGCAGCATGCAACACTTAAGGTGCAGATCCAGGTACTTTTTAAAAGAGTTTAGGATTTCTGCCTTCACCACCAACTCAGGCGGCAAATTCCAACACCCCACAACCCTCTGTATAAAAGGAGGAAGTGAGGACTGCAGATGCCGGAGATCAGAGTCGAGTGTGTGGTGCTGGAAAAGCATCCTGATGAAGGCTTATGCCTGAAATGTTAATTCTCCTGCTCCTCTGATGTTGCCTGACCTGCTGTGCTTTTCCAGCACCACACTCTCGACCCTCTGTGTAAAGGAAGTTTTTCTTCATGTCCCCTCAGCTTGAATCTATGACCCTGGGTTTTGAACTCTCTGAAAACAGAAGCGGGTTCCTCCTTTTTCACTGGGGAGACCAAGTGCCAATTGTGGGACCACTTTGTGGAACACCTATGCTCTGTCCATTAAAAAGACTCCAAGCTTCTAGCTGCCTGCCACTTCAACACATCATCATGTTGCCTTACCGCCATCTTGCCTCGGGCTTGCTGTAGTGCTCCAGTGAGGCTCAACGCAAACTGGAAGAACAGCATCTCATTATCCACTGGCCCCTGCAGCCTTCAGACACAATGTGGAATTCTTAAGAGCCTGAATACCTCCTATGTCCTTGACCCACTACCACACCTCAGGCCCTGTAATGTCATGGGCTGCTTTCAGCATAGCCCACCCAGTTTCACCTACTCACTGTCCCCATTATCAACTTTCCTCCTTCCCTGGCTTACCATTATCCATCCCTTAATTTGCCTAACAGGCTCTCTCTCACTCTGGGCTCCATGTGGGTGGCATGGTGGCTCAGCAGTTAGCACCACTGCCTCACAGTTCGATTCTACCCTTGTGCAACTGTCTGTCCAGAGTTTGCACATTCTCCCTGAGACTGTGTGGGTTTGGAGGACTGACCATTCTAAGTTACCCATAGTGTCCAGGTATGTACTGATTAGCCATGGGAAAATGCAAGGTTACAGGGACGGGGGAGGTTCTGAGTGGGATGCCGTTCGGAGGGTCAGTATGCACTTGATAGTCCGAATGGCCTGCTTCCATGATGTATGCATTCTCTAATTCTATGAATACCTATCCTCTCACTCCTTTACCACCCTACCCTCACCTTCAGCATTTCTACCGCCTTTTAATACCTTCTGCTAGTTCTGATGAAGGGTCACTGGGCCCGAAACGTTATCTCTGTTTTCTCTGCTCTGCTGGACCTACTGAGTTTCTCCAGCAATTTCTGTTTTAGTGGCAAAGATGAATGAGTTTGAGTAACCTCTGGTAGATGTTGTGTGATTATCATCCACCAAAAGTCATGGCAGCATTTTTCTCGAGCAATTCAACACTTAGAAACCAGTTTGGAATGTTTTGACGCTAATCTGGATACTCAAATGATTTAGCAGTCTCCTGCTGAACTGGCTGCGAATAAGCAGACTCTTTCTGTCAGGGAAAGAAAAGCTGAACCCCGCTGCTCCCTAGAAGTGAGACAATGCTGATGGTGTCTTAGCTCTCTGAAAATCTCCTGCATTGGGGACTGTCACTTTTTAAAAATTCTTATTCCCCTGCGTTATCTGACCTTGAGTCCACCTCAGAAATCCGAGAGCACTGAGGGTTGTCTCACATTGAGTGTCTGAAATGAGAGGGCCAACCCTGGCTAGCAGATAACGGCGGATCAAACTCTTCCTGCTGTTGGTTGTCATGCTCTATAATGGACTTTCCATGATGTTCTGTTTTGATTTCAGATTTCCATCGTTTTTGCTTCTATTTTATGTGCACGTTTCTTGAACTTTTTTTTTAAACAAAAAGAAAAGTTAAGTTGTTTCAAGTCAGTTCCTAAGAGAGCAGAAGTCCACAGAACCAGTTTGTTGCTGGTCAGAACGGTTTGTATGAAATGGTCAGCCCCGGTCCGTAATGGTACGCTCATGTCTGAGTCAGAAGAATGTGTGTGTCAATTCTACTTCAGGAAATTGAGCTCACCATTGAGACTGGCACTTCTGGCAGTGTTGAAGGAGCACTGCATTTTTTTGAATCCCGTTTGCCCCCTCAGGTGGGCTTAAAAGATTCTGTGATGTCAAGACATCTGGACAGGTACATGGTAGGGAAGGACGAGAGGGATATGAGCTAAGTGCAGGCAAATGGGACTAGTTTTGCTTTGGAAGCCTGTTCAGTGTGGACAAATTGGAATGAAGGGTCTGTTTCTGTGCTGTATGACTCAAGGATTAGAAATTCGCTCTGGTGTCCTGCAGTATTTATCCCATCCATTAGATCACTTAAACCAAGTTAGCTGGCTTTATTGTTTTGCTGTATGCAAACTAGTGGCTGCACTTCTTTGTGTTATGGTCCTTCAAATGTACAGTTCACGGGCTGTAAAACGATTTGGGATGGCCTGATATCATGAAGGCGTGAAATAAATGCAAACATCTTTCTTTACCAGTCAGTTTCACATAGAGGCCGTGGAAAGAGCTGTTGTGGGCCGTGAGTTACTCTGCTGGGAGAGTTCTTATTCAGTGTTTGACTCAGGCAGAATGTCTGAGAGTGGCAGAGTAATTTTATTCACGTTGAGCCTGAGTGACTGATCATCCAGGAGCAATTGACAGCAGAAAGAAGCCCTTTCTGTAGCAATGATGGCCATTATGTCGGGGACCCAGAATTCATCTCTCAAATAACAGTGAATAACAACAATTAGCATCTGTAAATTAGATTTTTTTTGTCCAGTTCAAATACTGTTAGAATGTTACTCCTTTTGTTAGGCTGTCTGGCTGAGAGCCTTCCTATGTGTATTTGTGCCATTTCACTTCTTGACACACAGACGTGCAGCATTCCCTGTGGTGCTGTTAAAGAGGAGATGGTATTTTTTTGTTTCCAAGTCCAGATAACAAACACACTGGCCAGTCCAAACAGATGGATTTAAGACAAACGTAAGCATTATTTATGCGGTTTGTTTAAATTACTGCCATATACTTAACAAAAAAAGGGAGAAGTTATTTTTTGCCAGTAGGTGGGGAATGGACTCTTAGTGAGACAGCGGTCCTAGTTGATGCTGCACTTGAATAACTTCAGACAAAAAGGAAACCAGTCACAGTTTATAACTGGAGTCTGATTCATTCTGAGTGTGTTTTATGTGACTGTCAAATACCGATCCCTGTCCCTCTTCTTCCGCCCCTGCTCCCCACCACTCCCCAGTACTTATTTTCTAATATCATTGTGTCATAGAGTCGTACAGCATGGAAACAGACCCTTCGGCCCAACTCATCCATGCCAACCAGGTTTCCCAAACTTAACTACTCCCAGTTTGGCTCACGTTCCTCTAAACCTTTCCTAACCATGTACCTCTTCAAATGCCTTTTAAATGCTGTAATTGTACCAGCCTCCATCACTTCCTCTGGCAGTACATTCCCTCTGTGTAAAAAAAGTTGCTCCTCAGATCCCTTTAAAATTTTTTTATCTCTCACCTTAAAACTATATCCTCTAGTTTTGGACACCCCTACCCTGGGAAAAAAAGACCTTGGATATTTGCCCTATCCATGCCCCTCATGATTTTCTACACTTCTATAAGGTCACCCCTCAGCCTCTGAAGCTCCAGGGAAAAAAGTTCCAGCCTTTCTCTTTAATTCAATTCTCTTTAATTGTCTAGTCCCAGCAACATACTTGTAATATTTCTCTGCACCCTTTTCTTGCTAACAACATCCCTTCCTTCAGCAGGGTGACCAGAACTGTATACAGATTTCCAAAAGCGGCCTCACCAATACTTATACAACCGCAACATGGCGTCCCAACTCAATGCTCTGACCGATGAAGGCAAGTCTGCCAAAGGCCTTCTTCATCACCGTGTCTGCACACAACAGTGCTTTCAAGGAACTAATCAAAAAGCTAGTTTGCAATTATTTTAACCATTTGGGGGTGGGGGGTTATCCTTGTTTGAAATGCCAATATTCAGAGCTACCTGTCCTTGTCATTTAAGCTTTAAGCACTGAGTGAGTAACTGGGCGGAAAAGGATGACAACATCCCAAGTTCTATACTTCATCCAAGTTATTAGTGGGCTCAGGACAGTACTTTACAGAAAATAATATGGATCTCAGCACCTTTGGCTAGCAAGCATAAAGAAGATTCAAGTGTCTGTCCTATAGTCAAGAACATCATAGGGAAAGACCATTTCAACCTCCTCCAGTCTTCAGCCAGTTCAAGCCATTCCCTATGATATCAAGAAACATGTGAAGATGCTGGCTATGACAAAGACTGTGGACCCTGAAAACATTCCAGCATCAGTACCAAAGACTCATGCTTCTGAACTTGCTATGTTGTGGAAGAATCACTCAATGTTATATAAAAAATTACCAGGAGATGCAGAAAATCCTTCACAACATTGAACTTTATTCTTGCAAAAATACAAAGCTGTGAAAACCAGCAAAATGTCATCCCTAACTCCCCACAAGCTCCTTGTTCTCCTCCAGTTTATACAATTTGTTGGTCTCATGCTTATTGGATAACATTAGCATAGCCAATCATGTTGGTTTGCTTTGCCTTTCTAAACCAATCATCGTCTGCCACACTGGTTCCCTCCATCACATTTAACCTATCACATTACAGCACCACTATCTTCAGCATTAGCTCATCTACCAGTGATTTAACTAGCCTATCACAATATACTACCATTATCTGGGCGGCACGGTGGCACAGCAGTTAGCACTGTTGCCTCACAGTGCCAGAGACCCGGGTTCATTTCCCGCCTCAGGCGACTAACTGTGTGGAGTTTGCACGTTCTCCCCGTGTCTGCGTGGGTTTCCTCCGGGTGCTCCGGTTTCCTCCCACAGTCCAAAGATGTGCAGGTCAGGTAAATTGGCCATACTAAATTGCCCGTAGTGTTAGGTAAGGGGTATGTAGGGGTATGTGTGGGTTGCGCTTCGGCGGGGCAGTGTAGACTTGTTGGACCGAAGGGCCTGTTTCCACACTGTAAGTAATCCTACTCTACAGCAGTTGCTCTACTGTTGGACGGCAGCAGTTCTCCCTCCAGTGTTCAAAATGCTGGGTTTTTAAACTCCCCCATGATATAATAATTATACTACCATTATCTGTTACTAGACCCTGTAACATGATCCCGGGCGTACATAGCAAGACTAAGTTAGCTACATAACTGCCAGAATAACTTCCATAGCTCTACCTGAAGCTGTTTCAGCCCAACTACAACACTGGCATCCACCCAACAATGTAGAGAGTTGTTGATAGTAGGGAAGACAAAACCCAGAATAAATCCAATCTGGTCCAATTGCCAGAACACCGGACCAATCTCAATCATAAGTAAAATGGTGGGATGGGATGGCATTAACAGGACTATAAAGAAGCACCTGCCAAGCAATAACCTGCTCACTGATGCCCAGTTTGGAACCACTTGTCACCTGATTTCAAACTGGCCTTGGTCTAAACATGGACAGATGAGCTGAATTCCAAAGGTAAGAGTCACTGCCATTGACACCAAGGTTGCATTTGGACAAATGAATTTTTTTTAATATTTCAAAATATACTTTATTCATAGAAATAAATCTTTGGTACTTGTACAATTTGTCATGTCGTTCATAGATATATACATTGCATGTCTTAAACATTACAAAGAACAGATTGAATTACTCGAATTTACAGTTATCCTATTTACAGTTCCCTTTATTAACCATCCAGTCTCTTGTTATTTAGCTGTGGCTTCAGCAAAACCCACCTACTGAGTGGGTGCCCTGTTATACTATAGCAAATGAACCTTTTTTAATCCCAGTTTATGGGGTTACAGTTGTCCATTTGACTGTCCTGTCTCTGGGGTAGCTGTCTGCATCCCCATGGTGAGCACGAACTGCTGGACCCTCGCTGGGCTGAGGTAGCTATCCAGGCTCTCACTGGGGTCATTTACCTGCTCTGGAGTCATTGAGCCAAGGCAAGGACGGCCAACCGTTCCCTCTTACCCGCTGGGGCGTACACGTTGATTAATCTCACGGGAGCGTTTCTGTATGTAACATCAGCAACGAAGAGGCGCCCGCCCACCACCTCCTTAACCTCGGAGATGGTGAAGTTGCCTCCCCGTAACAGAATACCCAGGCCCGAGGAGCGGTTATCGTTACCCCCCGACCACACTGACCGCCCATGGGCCCACAAGCTCGACCATCTCCTGTAACTCCTGAGGAAATGGGAAACCACCACCCCCTACCAGGTGAAAGCCAGGAGGGCCCCGCCGCCACACAGCTCCAGGTCACTGGGAGCAGCGACCCTCTGACAGCCCCGCTGTCAGATATAGAAACAGACAGCGTGGACCCTGGTCTCGGCCCGATGACACCGAAGCGGGCAAATGGGCCGAGTGAGGAACTGGACAGCTACCTCAGCCCTGCGAGGGTCCAGCAGTTTGCGTACTGCACGGGGATGCAGACAGCTACCCCAGAGGGGCAGGACCAGCGACAATCGGACATGGGTAATCTTACAACCTGTTAACAAAATGGGGTTCAAAATTGCAACTATTAATGTGCGCAGCATAAAATCTGCTGCACGATGTGTTTCAACACTGGCCTTCCTGGCCAACGTGAAAGCCGATGTCCTGTTTCTGCAGGAGTGTGGGATACCGCAGATCCTGTCGAGCGGTTCCCTGAGCAGACTGTCAAAGCCATTTGGCAGAATGCCTCATCGCCAGAACTTTCCAATAAGAACAGACCCTTGATCTTAGCCAAAAGGCTGAGAGGAGCCCTAGTATAACTACAGCCAGTAGGAATCAGGGGGGAAACTCACCAATGGTTGGAGTCATATGTGGCACATAGGAAGATGGTTGTGGTTACTGGAGGTCAGTCATCTCAGTACCAGCGCATCTCTGCAGGAGTTCCTCAGGCGAGTGATATAGCCCCAACTATCTGCAGCTGTTTTATCAATGAGCCTCTCAATCATGAGGTCAAAAGTGGTAATGTTTGCTGATGATTTGCATAAAGCTCAGCATGTTTCAACTCTTCGCGAGGTCACAACTCTTCAAAAAACTGAAGCAACACATGCTCAAAGGCATAAGACTCAAAAGACTGGCAAGTAACAGTTGCACCACACAAGTGCCAGGCAATGACCATCTCCAACTGGAGAGAATGTAACCATCGCCCCTTGACATTCAATGGCATTACCGTCACGGAATCCCCCATGATCAACATCCTGGGAGTTACCAGTGACCAGAAACTCAGCTGGATTTGTCATTTGAACACAGTGGCTACAAGGGCAGTTCATAAGAACTATCAGACCATAACAAATAGCAAAAGTAATAGGCCATTTGGCCCCATGAGCCTGCTGCCCTATTCAATAGGATCATGGCTGAAGCCAGGGGTCCTACAGAGAGTAACTCACTTCCTGATTCTCCAAAGTCTGTTTGTCATGGACAACGCACATGTCGGGAATGTTACGGAATGCTCCCTACTTGTCTGGATGAACACTGTACTCCAAACTTGACACTATCTAGGATAGAGCAACCTGACTGATTGGCACCACATCCACAAATGCCCACGCCCTTAATCACTGACAAATAATCGTGGAAGTCTGCATCATCTACAAGATGCACTGCAGACCAAGGCTCCTTAGACAGCACCTTCCAACCCCAGGACAATCAATCTCTAGGAGAAAGTGAGGACTGCAGATGCTGGAGATCAGAGCTTAAAAATGTGTTGCTGGAAAAGCGCAGCAGGTCAGGCAGCATCAAAGGACCCTCCTCATTCCTGAAGAAGGACTTATGCCCGAAACGTCGATTCTCCTGCTCCTTTGATGCTGCCTGACCTGCTGCGCTTTTCCATCAATCTCTAGAAAGACTAACAGCAGATACATGGGAGCAAAACCTCTGCAAGTTCCCCTCCAAGCCACTCAACATCCTGACTCAAAAATATATCACTGCTCCTTCCATGTTACTGAATCAAAATCCTGGAGCTCTCTCCCTAATGGCATTGTGGATGTACCTATGCTAAACTGTAGTATTTAAATATGACAGCTTGCCACCCCCTTTCTCAAGATTAGGAGGGATAAAAGTTTGCCAAGCAGCAAAGCCCAAATCCCTCAATGAATAAAAGGAAAATTCTAGACACATAGAGCTGAATGAGGGCATTCAATATAGTTGTGATGCTTCCATAGTTGAATGGCTTTCTGATATTCACTGACGTGTGGTAAGTGGAGTCGCAGGTAGATAGGATAGTGACGAAGGCGTTTGGTATGCTTTCCTTTATTGGTCAGAGTATTGAATACAGGAGTTGGGAGATCATGTTGCGGCTGTACAGGACATTGGTTAGGCCACTGTTGGAATATTGCGTGCAATTCTGGTCTCCTTCCCATCGGAAAGATGTTGTGAAACTTGAAAGGGTTCAGAAAAGATTTACAAGGATGTTGCCAGGGTTGGTGGACCTGAGCTACAGGGAGAGGCTGAACAGGCTGGGGCTGTTTTCCCTGGAGCGTCGGAGGCTGAGGGGTGACCTTATAGAGGTTTACAAAATTATGAAGGGCATAGATAGGATAAAGAGACAAAGTCTTTTCCCTGGGGTCGGGGGAGTCCAGAACAAGAGGGCATAGGTTTAGGGTGAGAGGGGAAAGATATAAAAGAGACCTAAGGGACAACTTTTTCACGCAGAAGGTGATACGTTTATGGAATGAACTGCCAGAGGATGTGGTGGTGGCTGGTACAATTGCAATATTTAAGAGGCATTTGGATGGGTATATGAATAGGAAGGATTCTGGCAGGTGGGACTATATTGGGTTGAGATATCTGGTCAGCATGGATGGGTTGGAATGAAGGGAAAAACAAGTAAAAACAATGACTACAGATGCTGGAAACCAGATTTTGGATTAGTGATGCTGGAAGAGCACAACAGTTCAGGCAGCATCCGAGGAGCAACAAAATCGACGTTTCGGGCAAAAGCCCTTCATCAGGAATAAAGGCAGAGAGCCTGAAGCGTGGAGAGATAAGCTAGGGGAGGGTGGGGGTGGGGAGAGAGTAGCATAGAGTACAATAGGTGAGTGGGGGAGGAGATGAAGGTGATAGGTCAGGGAGGAGGGTGGAGTGGATAGGTGGAAAAGAAGATAGGCAGGTAGGACAAGTCATGGGGTCAGTGCTGAGCTGGAAGTTTGGAACTAGGATGAGGTGGGGGAAGGGGAAATGAGGAAACTGTTGAAGTCCACATTGATGCCCTGGGGTTGAAGTGTTCCAAGGCGGAATATGAGGCGTTCTTCCTCCAAGCGTCTGGTGGTGAGGGAGTGGCAGTGAAGGAAGCCCAGGACCTCCATGTCCTCGGCAG
The DNA here is from genome assembly GCF_037043375.1 of Chiloscyllium plagiosum. Classification (NCBI taxonomy): domain Eukaryota; kingdom Metazoa; phylum Chordata; class Chondrichthyes; order Orectolobiformes; family Hemiscylliidae; genus Chiloscyllium; species Chiloscyllium plagiosum. The sequence continues at coordinate 52,031,204 of NW_028270161.1, forward strand.
AGTGGGAGGGGGAGTTGAAATGTTGGGCCACAGGGCGGTGTGGTTGATTGGTGCGGGTGTCCCAGAGATGTTCCCTAAAGCGCTCTGCTAGGAGGCGCCCAGTCTCCCCAATGTAGAAGAGACCGCATCGGGAGCAATGGATGCAATAAATGATATTAGTGGATGTGCAGGTAAAACTTTGGATGTGGAAGGCTCCTTTAGGGCCTTGGATGGAGGTGAGGGAGGAGGTATGGGCGCAGGTTTTGCAGTTCCTGCGGTGGCAGGGGAAGTTGCCAGGATGGGAGGGTGGGTTGTAGGGGGGCGTGGACCTGACCAGGTAGTCACGGAGGGAACGGTCTTTGCGGAAGGCGGAAAGGGGTGGGGATGGAAATATATCCCTGGTGGTGGGGTCTTTTTGGAGGTGGCGGAAATGTCGGCGGATGATTTGGTTTATGCGAAGGTTGGTAGGGTGGAAGGTGAGCACCAGGGGCGTTCTGTCCTTGTTACGGTTGGAGGGGTGGGGTCTGAGGGCGGAGGTGCGGGATGTGGACGAGATGCGTTGGAGGGCATCTTTAACCACGTGGGAAGGGAAATTGTGGTCTCTACAGAAGGAGACCATCTGGTGTGTTCTGTTGTGGAACTGGTCCTCCTGGGAGCAGATACTGCGGAGGCAGAGGATTTGCGAATACGGGATGGCATTTTTGCAAGAGGTAGGGTGGGAAGAGGTGTAATCCAGATAGCTGTGGGAGTCGGTGGGTTTGTAAAAAATGTCAGTGTCAAGTCGGTCGTCATTAATGGAGATGGAGAGGTCCAGGAAGGAGAGAGAGGTGTCAGAGATAGTCCAGGTAAATTTAAGGTCAGGGTGAAATGTGTTGGTGAAGTTGATGATTTGCTCAACCTCCTCTCGGGAGCATGAGGTGGCACCAATGCAGTCATCAATGTAGCGGAGGAAGAGGTGGGGAGTGGTGCCGGTGTAATTACGGAAGATCAACTGCTCTACGTCGCCAACAAAGAGACAGGCATAGCTGGGACCCATATGTGTGCCCATGGCTACCCCTTTGGTCTGGAGGAAGTGGGAGGATTCAAAGGAGAAATTGTTAAGGGTGAGGACCAGTTCGGCCAAACGAATGAGAGTGTCGGTGTAAGGGTACTGTTGGGGACGTCAGGAGAGGAAAAAAATGGAAGGCTTGGAGGCTCTGGTCATGGCGGATGGAGGTGTAGAGGGATTGGATATCCATGGTGAAGATGAGGCGTTGGGGGTCGGGGAAACGGAAGTCTTGGAGGAGGTGGAGGGCGTGGGTGGTGTCTCGAACGTATGTGGGTTAGGGGGGATAGGACAGGGTTGAGGTAGGTAGAGATGAGTTCAGTTGTGCAGGACCATGCTGAGACAATGGGTCGGCCAGGGTGGTCTGTTTCCATGCTGTATATCTCTATGACTCTATGACTCTAAGTAGCTTCTCAGTGGATGTACTGCAGGGCAGTCAGTCAGTGCTGTTAAAACATACTCTAGCATGGGACAGGGAAGGAAGAGAACAGGAGACAGTAAAATGAAATGATTCTACCAGCTTGAAATGTAAAATTTGATTGCAGCTGAGAAATGGAAAGTAGAGGATAAAAGGAGATTGTTTTAAGTGAGGTGAGAATTGAACCTGTCGGGGAGTCATTGCTGGAGAGTTAATTACAGATAATCATCAGAGATAGAATACATGCAGTCAATTTTCTGAATCAAAGGGAAAAGTAATCATGGCTTGTGAAAAATCGAAGCGAGTGCATTGCAGGACAAAATAATTGCACAATTTGAATACACATTGGTGTTCAGATGACCTCCCCCCTCTCCCCCAACACCATTTCCTGCCAGCACTTTGTAAATTAGCTTTGAGCCATGCTATTTAGTACAGAACATCATTGTAACATCAGGAGAACTGTACAGGCTCTGAGGTTGGGAGACACAACTCACAAAGGAGTGCATTATGAAGGGAAAGACTTTGACCTTCTTCAAGAGGTTACACTTACAATCCTCAAGAATAACATAAAGACAAGGAGCACAGGCTATGAGGGTGTGCCTCCTCTCTCTTGAAATGGAGTTAAAATGTCAATCGAGATTCAGAGAATGGCTATGTCATGCAGTTTGATATGAAAGTTTTTTTTTATTCATTCAGAGGATGTGGGCATCACTGGTCAGGCCAGCATTCAATGCCGATCCCTAATTGCCCAGAGGGTGGTTGCAAGTCAACCACATTGATTTGGGTCTGGAGTCACATGTTGGCCAGACTGGGTAAAGATGGCAGTTTCCTTCTCTGAAGGACATGAGTGAACCAGATGGGTTTTTTTCTGGCAATCGACAATGGATTCATGGCCATCCTTAGATTTTAATTCCAGATTTTATTGAATTCAGATTCCACCATTTGCTGTGCTGGGATTTGAAACTAGGTCCCCAGAACATTACACAGATCTCCAGATAACTAGTCTAGTGACAATATTGTTAGCCAATTGCCTCCCCAGTGTTTGATATAATGCTAATGTTGATGAAAATTGCAAATTAAAGCTGTAGTTAGTTGTTGTCAAGTTCAGAGGTGTTTGGAGAAATTAATATGAACAGCGAGCTAGCTGTTTTAACATCAGGACAAGCACTCCCTTGGCTGACCTCATGATGGAAATATCAAAATGACCAATCTGCTCTTTCACCTTTTTGTTGTTGTTTGGCATCTGGTTTTGTGACTGAAAAATCATAATTCAAAAGAATGACTAATTCAATTTGCAAAATTCCCACTTGTCCATGTAACTTGCATTACCTACTGCAAAATATGTTAAAAGTGAGAAATGACTATTAATTGTCTGATCTAATCATTTTGTCTGTCAGTCAACATAGAGACCATGAACAGAATCAATTTTTTTTCTCCTGTCAACTGATTTGTCTACATTGACCATTGGCCATACGGTGAATTGTTTATGTTTAGTGCAGTTCAGTGAACGATGTATTAAAAAAAACCGAGTTGGTGAGGTAGTTCCACAAACAGCTTCATGTTGATTAGACCATTGGGAGTTGAAGCACTGACTGATGGGTGGTGCTAATCTGTTGATAATTTGTATTTGTCATGCATTGATGGAAGAATTTTGTTTTCACAGAGAGGGGTATTAGAACATGGAATGTTTAACACAAGTGTCTATTGAAGCAGAAACAGCATTTAATAAGAAATTGGAACAGTACAGTTGAATTTGATTAATACAGTCATTATATACAGTAATCATGAATGGTGCAATAATTTGAATTAAGTAACATAAATAACTGAAAATATGGGACTATTGACATTCACTGTAGTTAACTGACAATTTTAATTCAGACTTGTAAGTTTTATTTTAAACATTTCTACAAAACATTGTCCAGACTCTGTCTGCAGAACGATGTCCAGTTATAGGCTCCTCCAGAAGGATATATTGGCATTTGTAGCAGTGCAATACAAATTTCCAACGTGATATCATGGGATAAATCAATCCATTCCAACAGCAGTCTGCAAAACTGCAAATAAAACGTGGTTGCTGGAAATCTGAAATTAAAACACTAAGTGCTGGAAAAACTCAAAGTCTGGCAGCATATGCGGAGAGAGAAAAACAATGTTCCCATTTGCAGTCCAATATGATTTTCAATCCTCTTTTTTGCCTAGATCTGCTGCGGTTTTCTGTTCCTTTTGCACAATCTTGACTTTTAGTCCAATTAATTTTAAAAAGTTGAGTGGTGACCATGATTGAAATGTTTAAAATAGTCAAAGGATTCTATAGAGTAGCTATCGAGTAAAGGGGCTGGATATTAACTCGAGGACTGTATTGGAAAGCACAGCCGCTCAGGCAGCATCCGAGGAGCAGGAGAGTAAACGTTTCGAGCATAAGCCCTCCAGGAATTCTTGATGAAGAGCTTATACTTGAAATGTTGATTCTCCTGCTCCTCAGATGCTGCCTGACCAGCTGTGCTTTTCCAGCACCACACTCTTTGACTCTGATCTCCAGCATTTGCAGTCCTCATTTTTTCCAGAACTGTATGGCAGGAGGAAGAGATGTGTTTTGAGGTTTGTTGCTTCATGGATTGGAACATTGTTTCTTCTCAATAAAATCTCTCCCAATGTAGAAGGTAAGGTCATATGGGTTAGGGACAGTATATTAGCTTGGATAGAAGATGGCTAACCAACAGAGATTTGGGATTTTTTTTTTGCTTGGCAAGATAAGCAGCTACAGGGTTCAGTCCTCGGGCCCCAACTATTTACAATCTACGTCAATAACTGATTGCAGAGATAGAAAGTATTGTAGCCAGATTTGCAAATGAAATCAGTGGGAGAATAAGTTGCAATGAAGAAATAAGGAAGTTACAAGTGAATATGGATAGCCTGGGTAAATTTGGCGATTGGAGATTAACGTGGATTGGTATGTCCATTTTGTTCAGAGGATTAAAAAGGCAACTTAATATCTAAAAAGAGGGAAGTTTCAGATTGCTTTGGTGCAGAGGAATCTGGGTGTGCCTCATTCATGAGTTGCAGAAGGCAGGTATGTAGATACAACAGGCAATAAGGGGAGAAAATGAAATTTTGGCATTTACTGAAAAAGTAATGGAGTCTCAAAATTGTGTTAGAGTTGTATAAGGCGTAGTGAAACTCTTTCTGGAATACTTTGTACAGTCGTGGTCACCTTAGTGTGGAAGGTTTTAATTGCTTTGGAGGCAGTTCAGGGAAGGTTCACCAGATGAATTCTAGAGATGAAAGGGTTGTCTTGTGAGGAGAGATGATGAGTTTAATCCTAGATTTGCTGGAGACTAGAAGGATGAGATGAGATGGATGCAACAGTGGAGAGGGCAGTGTTGGAATAAAGAGGCTGGAGGTCTTGGCTGGGGGATGGCAAGATTCAGGATCAGTGGTGCTGGAAGAGCACAGCAATTCAGGCAGCATCCGACGCTGCCTGAATTGCTGTGCTCTTCCAGCACCACTGCTCCAGAATCTGGTTTCCAGCATCTGCAGTCATTGTTTTTACCTCGATGGCAAGATTCAGAGGACTGTTGTGCAGATTGAAGATCAGAGGTACACTTAGAGTCTGAGGCAGTGGGATGATTGGAGGCAAGACTGGACTTGCAGCAAGCAGGAGTTCAAAGGCTCGGGAAAGGAGAGTTTAGTAGCCTCATGGACGACATATCAGATTGGTTGTGGAGACAGCAGAGACCAGAGGGAGGATCACTGGTTGGGGAAAATCAAGATCAGTGGCTGCTCACTGGAGATCAAGAATGTCAAACAGGACAATCAGATGCCAGAGAGAGGCAAACCTCGAGCTGCTTGACTGATCAGCCATCGCAGGTTCTGCTCAATGTGGTAATAGAGCCATCGAGACCAGAAAGACACCAGTCCCACGGCAGACAGTCGCTGACAGAGCGGCAAGTTAGAAATGGCCTGAGCATCCTCGAAGCAGGGGAATCAATTCAGGTTCCCACTCTTAATTTGTTATCAAGTTCTTGAAGAGGAATGTCAATGTTAGCTGAGGCCAGAATGGAACTTCGGTGTAATTGCCCCTTACTGAGGAGAGGAATAGTCAGTTTCGGTGTGGTGTACTTGATAGAAGATGTTGTGACTAATGCAAGACCACAGGGAGGTTGGTGTTACATAGGAACAGGCCCTTTGGCCCACCAAGCAGGGACTGACATAAGATGCCTTTCTAAACTAAAAACAACTTGCGTACTCCACAACCACATGATGAAGGAGTAGCATGCTGAAAGCTAGTGCTTCCAATTAAACCTGTTGGATATAACCTGGTGTTGTGTGATTTTTAACTTTTAACTAAAAACATTTACCTCTATACGGTCTATATCCCTCTATTCCCTCTTAAATGTTGCTATTGTACCTGTTACTCACCCAGCAGTCTGAAGTGTGTCAGCATGGGTATTAAATGGAAGTTGCTGCCCATCATGCTACTCTCTGGTCTGAGTCAGAAAAGGAGGACAATTGAAAAGAGGCAAGTTTTACTGGATTGGGATCCGAGTTTGAAGCTACAGTGAAATTTTAAGCACATTGATTT